>NC_089178.1:2528098-2814010 GCF_947507565.1 Oscarella lobularis | reverse complement strand
AATAGAGTGCCGTGACGTAGATGTCGCCGTCACTCGGTCCACCCTCCAGCGTGCCGTTGACGACCGTGCCGTTGACGAACGTGCCGTTGAAGTAGTAAAAGACTTCGGTGCTGTTCGCTAGGGTGTACACCCAGCCGGTGGGCCCCTGCGCCAAACCGATTGCCGTCCAAGCGCACGCAAGCCAATGGGCGACGAGGAGAAAGGCGATGAGAAGGAGACTGAGTACAGAGAGACCGAACGCGTATCGAGTGACGGAGTCCAATTTGCTGGCAAGCCGATAGAGGTGGGTGAGACGGAGAATTTTCGGCACGTGAATCAGCATGAGCTGGATTAGAAAGAAAAAAATTTAATACGACTTTTATCGCATGGAGGATCTTACCATAGACGTCGATGATTGGATGATAATGCCGACGATTTCCAAAGGCAATGCCGATATGCAATCAACAATGAACCAACTGCGAAGATACCGATGAGCAATTAGAGACGGATCGGCGACAAGACGACCGGCCGAATTGACGTACGTCGTTCGAAAATTGAGCACAACGTCAACAATAGCAATGAAATCGATGAAGAGATTAATCGCCGATAAAGTATTTCTGTTGTAATTGAAAGCGGCGTAGACGGGAATAGCGACAGCCGTGTAGAAACAGAGCAAAATGATGAACCAATTCCAGAGCTCTCGAAAGAGACCATAGTGCAAAATGATAAAACGCGACGACGTCTGTCGAATTTCCCTGTATTCGGGTAGCAATTCTCGATCAAGAGAAATTATCTTAAAATCGAAAGACAGAAACTAGCCAATCAAAAAGAGTAGAATGAGATCGTACTCTACCTGTGCCAGTTTCTCCTTCGCCTTGTGATGATGCCCCGCGTCGATGATGGTATTTATGAGATCTTGATTTGGCTTGAAAATGACCCCATTCGGATCTTGAATGCTCGCTTTACGATCTTCGTCCCAAAGCAGCGTGTGTTTTCCTATATGCAAAACAAAAACGCTTCGATCAAAACGACGTTGAGGCGCCTGTGTCTTTGCTTCCCACCGAGAAACTGATTCGAATGGCAGCGTCTCAACTTTGCCGTCGATATGTCCTTGTGCGTAACAATCATGTACGCTTCCTCATAGCTTTGATCTCGCTTTGCAATTGTCTCCGTGCGAACGAGACTCCAGAAAGGTGTTCCTAATAAAGAAGGCAGCTTGACAGCACGTCGTATAGGAAACCTAGCTGTAACGCTATCTAATCAACTATGCATTCTTTAGTATGCACTCTGTAACTGCACGTGCTATATGACACTCCAACGTCGTATCTGAGTACACCTGTGCCTGTGCATCTACCGTTCAAAAGTTTCAGGCACCTAGCGTAATAAATGTCCTGCTTTCTTTCACTTAGAGGCCCAAACTATACTACAGCGCGGAGAACGGCAACGTAACACGAATACCGCTGTTTCACTCTATCCTCCTCCTCAGACACTCGCACAGCACCTGCCTGTACTACGTCACTACTAGATGTCCGCAATCGTGACGTAATGTACGTCGTTCTTACCGTCAGCTTTGTACAAGAGGATTTCTTTCGTCACGCTTTTCTTATGACTCAGCGCCGAATCGATGTCGTGCATCGATTCCTCGTCGGTCAGCTGGCCGTCGAGAAAACCGGCGCCCGTCGCGTTCTGTTGAACGACTTCGGATTTCAAGTAGCCCGTCAACGAGCAAAACGCGTCGTTGCAGTACACTATGGGACGCTCTTTTGGTTTGCAGTTGCACACGACAAAGCATTTGCCTGCGAGGGAAGATAGCACTCACGTCGGTTCGACGGGTTCGCGAAGCTCACCGCTTGCGTTTAGGTCGTCGAAAATTTTGTCCCAGTCTAGATCGTACGTCTTGGGGATGCGTGTGCGGCTCTTATACTTCAAAGGCATGCAGAAAAGAGCGAGAGAAACAACAGATTAATATCAAGGAATGAATGGGGGAAGTCGATTGAAACACCCCGGATTGCTTGGTTACACGCGAATGGCTACAGCGTTCGATTTGGCAAATTCCATTCGCTTTGTGCATACAAAATTGCGTGAAAGACTACAGGAAGGTATGATAAGAGCATTTATCTAAAATGATCTCACCCGTTTATTATTAGAGTCTCCTGATGCAGTGTGGAGCTCTCATTGCAAAGATGAGGCCACTCTAGAGGCTTATCAATCAGCGATGAAGACACTGGCAGTCGATCATTGGGAAAAATCGGACGGACGCAAGAGAATTACTTGGTGCGTCGAACAGTGCAATGAATACTTCAAAGACGGCGGCCTGGAGAGAGCTCTTGCCAAGGACAAACGACGACACGAGTTCTACGCTAAGGAAAAGAATAAAAAGTAAATGTATCAAGAAGGAGGGGCTGGGGCAAGGACGTGATTATTCAACTCTCGCTAGAGGATCATACGAACGATATAGCCAAGCCATTCGCCTAGCGACGCCTGACCACCTGCAGAGCAAGTACGATGTTGTTGTCACACACAGTTCGTACTTCTCTTGATGACAAAGACCTATTCCTAATAGACTTCGAGATGAAACTAAACTGAGGCTGCTGGACGTGGGGAGTTGCTACAATCCTTTCCTGTCTGCTGGTTCGCGTGATTTTGACGTCACTGCCATAGACATCAGTCCTGCAACAGATGTAAGTGACCCTACTTCCTCCAG
Source organism: Oscarella lobularis (assembly GCF_947507565.1). Taxonomy (NCBI): domain Eukaryota; kingdom Metazoa; phylum Porifera; class Homoscleromorpha; order Homosclerophorida; family Oscarellidae; genus Oscarella; species Oscarella lobularis. The sequence goes on along the minus strand of NC_089178.1, from coordinate 2,811,327 downwards.
TCAATACCACTCTACTACTGGTATTTGTCAGACCGTTCTTAGAGGCGACTTTCTTGAGATTACCTGCGCGGGTGCGTTGGCAGAAGGAGAGACATTGAGCATTGATGCATCAAGGAGACTTTTATCCCTCCCAAGTCAATACTTTGATGTCATTGTTTTTTGCCTTCTTCTTTCCTATATGCCGTCGCCGCGCCAACGATGGACGTGCTGCGCGAAAGCGCGCGAGTTGCTTCGTCTCAACGGGCTGCTTCTCATCGTGACGCCCGACTCGAAGCATCACAACAAGAACGCCTGTTTGATGAAGCAGTGGAAAGGCGCCATCGAATCTATTGGGTTTCGTCGATGGCGCTATATAAAACAATCACACGCGCACTGCATGGCTTTCAGGACCATACCAAAACCAGAACAGGATGAGGATGATGAAGGGCGGCATTTTGACAAGTTTCTCAACATTCCACAAGACATTACGAAATCATCAGGTCCAAGAGAAGCGATTACTACAAAAAACAGCGAAGCAATGCAATAATGAATGAAAACCTGAGTCGGTTGTTTCGAGTTTTCAGAGTATGGCACAGCAACATTGTGGCTCGTCGTCAGCTTCTTTCTTATTTGACAGAAGTCCCGTTGTTTCTTTTGCTTCATCGTCGTCGTTCTCTCTTCCTCCCCCGTCTCCTTGTGACACTGACGTTGATGCTAGAGCACAAATAATTATATCAATAAATAAATAAATAAATAAATAAATAAATAAATAAATAAATAAGTGACGGTTTCTGACCTGATCTCTGAGCTTCTGCTGATTCGTCTTCTCTTTTCATCCGTTCCTCCTCTCTCTGACGCTCCATTTCAGCTTCCTCAGCTCTTTGCCGTTCTTCTGCTATTTCTTTTTCTCTTTTCTGCCGTTCTCTCTCTTCCTCCTGTCTCTTAGCCTCTTCTTCAGCAGCCAACTGTTTTTTTCTCTCTTCTTCTTGTCTCTTAGCCTCTTCTTCAGCAGCTAGCTGTTTCTTTCTCTCTTCTTCTTGTCTCTTGGCCTCTTCTTCAGCAGCCAACTTCTTCTTTCTCTCTTCTTCTTGTCTCTTGGCCTCTTCTTCAGCAGCCAACTTCTTCTTTCTCTCTTCCTCCTGTCTCTTTCTTTCTTCCTCTTGCCTCTTAGCCTCTTCGGCGGCCAGCTGCTTCTTTCTCTCTTCCTCCTGCCTCTTGGCTTCTTCTTCTACAGCCAACTGCTGTTTCTTCTCTTCTTCCTGCCTCTTAGCCTCTTCCTCCCGTTTCTTAGCTTCTTCGGCTGCTGCTAACTGCCTCTTTCTCTCCTCTTCTTCTTCAGCAGCTCTTTTCTGCTTTAGAGCCTCCTCTTCCTCCTCCGCTGCCTTTTTTGTCGTCTCTTCAGTATCTAGATTTTTCATTTTATCTTCTTCGCCTTCCTGCGCCATTTCAGCTAAGGTTTTCTTTGGCTCCGCCCCCTCATCAGATTCCACGATGTCTTCTTTTCGAACGACGTGCCAGCTTTTTCCTTCCAAACTCAGACTCGGCGTAGACTGCGGCTGTTTTTCGTCTTCGGCTTTCTTAGACGTCTCTTCTCTCTGCTCTTTGTCAGCGGACGACGTCCCGTGGTCACGTTGCTTCTTCTTCTTCTTCTTCTTCTGTTTCTTCATCTTGCTTGCTTTGCCACCGTCTCCTTCGTCAATTGAAGGCTGAACTGAATCGTTTTGTTGGCTCGACGTCGAGCCCAAAGCGCTCGACTCGAGCGAATCCTGCGGAGTCTCGTCTGGATGGAAACGACGTCGCGATCCCGTATACGATACGCTCGACATACTCACCGGACATGATGGCTCGTATATTGTACGGTCTGGGCGTACAGTACCACCTGCTCCTATCGTCGACTACGAATCACGTGCTGATGAGAAGAAATCATAGGGACAGCGTGGGTGTCAAAAATACCGTTCAATTTCTCTATCTACATGTATCTATCTATCTACAATATGGTGCACTGACAGCATTTGCTGCACTTACAAAGTCCGCCCGATCCTTCTTCCCCTTGCACTAACCGTTCCGTTTCAGCTGCTTCACTCTTCGTCAATTGCTCTGCTTCCCGTTGCTGCTTTATTCTTTCCAGTCGTTGTTTTGCTTTTTCAGTTGCAGACTGCATTTTATCCTTTTTCTCCTCGACCGTTACTGGACGATAGAAAGCAAGTGGAGGAACAACAAGGGTAGGCTTGGCCGTTTTTTCTGTATCTGAATCTGGCTCGTTGGCTATCTCAAGAAGAGTCTTAGAAGATTCTGATTTCCCAACGACACCCTTTCGCTTCTTCCTATACGCAACTCGGTCTAAATGTCACATGAATGAAAAACATTGCAAACTATGAGCTCAATTGAACTAACTAACCTAACTGGAGTTTTTCCGGAGCAGAATGTGAAGTCAGAAGAGATTTCAATTTGGATCCCACTACTCATAGCCCCGCACTCTCGTTCGCAGTTTCTACGAGACCATAGACTTACCGCCACCTCGAGACTTTTTTGCTTTCTTTTCCTTCTTCACTTTTACCGTCTTCACTTTCTCTTTCTTCTCCTTTTTCGGCTTCGCCGCTTTCGCTTTCTTTCCTTTTCCTTTTCCTTTGCCCTTGCCGTCAGGATCGTCGTCCGGTGGAGGACCAGGCGGTGGCTCTTTCGACGCCATTCCGATTGATTCGGCGAAGAGGCGACGGAGACGAGATCCGTGTTTAGCGCATGCGCACGCTAAGCTGCTAATTTAATCGCAGTCGAATACTCTAAAAACTACTTTGATGCACACAAAACAAATTCGAATTAATTGACTAGACTGTAATCAGGTACAGGCACATTTCAGTATGTACACGTACGTACAAAAAAAACCCACTAGGACTTGGAAAAACCAAGATCCTTTTTCTTTGCAATGCTAGCGTCAAAAGCTTCGTGGGTCTGATGAGCTAAGAAAATTTGCAAAGAAAGAGTCCCCATTGGTGTTTGTTTGTTTGTCCTCTCGTTGCCCACTCACCTTTATAGAATTCATTTAGTCGAACGCTGGGCAGCAAATCCTTCACCTTCTCCATCACCTAAGCGGATAAATGATGAGTATCGCGACACTGTAGCACGCACGTGCCTTAGCGTCATTTGCCAACATAGCGTTTCCGTTCCAAATTTGAACGACATCCTCTCGCTCTCGAATGCTAACACTCAGTCCAGAAATCTCGTCACCTAAGAATGAATAAAAAATTTGTCTCAGCACAAAATCAACTAACCGATAGCTACATAGTCCGATAGCTGTTCACCGATTAGGGCCAAGAGCAGCTCCTTCCACACGTAAGCCTTTCACGCCATCAGTACAAAAATGCATATCATTAGTCAATAACATTATGACTCTTACAGTATTGCTTTTATGTATCCTGAATTTCCAATATCCCCCATTAACATTTTCAACATCCTCCCTATACGTGACGGTCAAGGCTAGACAAGTGAGCTACAAGTAGTAGTCTCTCTACGAACCATAGCGGTCGTCTCTCTCCTCTCATTATGTGATAGCTCGTCCGGACGTATAACTTGTCAGCGGGCGGTATGTTATTGAATACGCTCCAAAAACTCTACTCGCACAAGTGGCCGAGGATTCTCTCCCCGCCCATCTGTCTATTACCTGAACTGTGTGGACGGTGTAGAGTTTTTTAAGGTTTGCCGCGTATTCGGCTGCTGACGCTCCTATTACGGCCCTGGAAATTTTTGCGCGAGATTGGTCAGAATGGCCATTAGGCGATGACCGTGCGCTTTTACTTTACTTGTCGTGCCAGAAAGTCCACGACGTCTGAAGGGGGACCCCGTCCTTTTCGAGTGCTTCCACTTCGGTTATGACCATGCCGGTGAGATTCGGCGAGCTGCTGAGAGCCGTCGGCGGCGTCAGATCGCGGTCTCTCGGACGAGGAACGGAGACAGCCATTCGCGAATTCTTGACGCGCGCGCTATCGCGGCTCCTCCCAGCTAATTAATCAAATTTAATCTGCTGTACCGTTGCGAACATTTTGAGCAAACTCTCCTCAACATTGGACTATTAGCAGCATAGCTAAATTAAACACTGTTACCTCGGAAGATTGTGTCGTATGATGACGTCTTGTTTTCGAACGCACGATTGTCTAAGCATCAATAATTGCCGCTCACTAATTTGTCTACTGACCCCACCAGTGGTTCCCACCTTTGACATCACTTCGGGCAGGATTGTTCCAAGAACCCATTATGCCTTCTTATGGTTTCGCTTTCGTCACGACGGAAGGGATTGGTTCGGCTTTGACTATTTACGTTTCTCTAAGAGGCTTCGGCGATTGTTTTTCTCATTCCTAGAAGCCTGCCCTGACGAACATTAATAAGACCGCTCAGCAAGATTATCTCACGCATTGCTGCACCATATATTCTTTAGTGTACGTCAGCTAGCTCTGCTTGACGTGCGCCAGTACGCTATCCCTGCACGCGAGGCCTATTAGGAACCCCACGCTATCCTGTTTCTGTAAGAATACTTCGTAAGACTTCTTGTGTCGTTTGTTGCGTAGTCATGGAAACTGCATTGAATTATTAACGATGCCATTCAATTAGTAGGATCGTTCGTACAGTACCCTTCGCGGTTACCTTCAATATAGAAGATTGTGTTCTGTCTTCAGCATTTACTTTTGTTTGCTCAATCCTTTCACCAGATTGCAGAGGGGCCGGTAAACGCGTACCTGGGGGTCGTCGTTCATCGCGCGGGCTCACGTGACGAACTCCTGCATTGATTTTTCGCAAAATCAGACTTCGGCTGGCAACCAGCGCCAGGAAACATCTTCACCACTGCAGGCTCTTTATCTCGCAAACCAGCGATCGATTGCAGTGCCGGAGGCGGAGATCGCTCTTCCGCAAATCTTCGCAAACAAACATTACAGGATCGAGACGCGTAAACAAAGAGACCACCTACAAACAGAGCAGCGTGCGTGGTCTCCGTCCCTTTTCGACTCTATTTCCAGTGAAAACGACTGGTAGAAGCACCATTTTGTCGCTCGAGTGTTTACGAGTCTTTTTGTTTACGCGTTGTTTACCATTCTGTGTAGGCAAGCAACGGGGCCGCCAGTCGACCGTCTCTCCCCATGAAAACGACGCGAAACGGCTCCAAGATCGAGCGAGACGATCTCGAGGTGACTTTCGACGGTTGTCGTTTGACGTACGTGCGCTCGTTCATATTCGACGACGCTGTTTTTCGCCGCCAGCCGCCGCAACGGCTCTCCGACAGCCGAAAACGCGACGACTCGGAACCGACGTCGTGCACGGCTCCAAAGCGACGCAACGACGCGGCCGGCACCGACGATCCGACGACAATCGCCACCGCGTGGAGAGCGGCGGCGCGACACGCTCGCGCGCTCTTATCGGACGACGTTCAGGCTAGGATAAGCGAGGAAAACCAGTGGCGCGGCGGGAATGGGTGAGCGAAATCGAACCTATCTGTAGAGATAAGCGAAACGCATCGTTGCTTGTGTTTTTTTGTCGGTACCGAAAGCACCCTAGCTCGCTTCCGTTTCTCCTCCCCCCCCCCCCCCCCCCCCCCCCCGTTCAGGCCAGACGACGTTGCCGCTAATTCTCCGACGTACGTACTTTCGGCTCTTCTCGTCAACGGTCGATGTCAGTGGCCAGACTGCACGGTCTATTGTCCAACGGCCTATGACTATTTCAAGTACGTATAGTTGGCCTTCCACAGCGTCAATTACGGTAATCTTTTTCTCTTTTTCGAAAAGCCACATTAATGCGGACCATTGTATTGGAGCAAAGAGCATTGCCCAATTCAAAATTCAGACGCATTTGGTTCAGCAACTTGAATTGAAGGTAAACCGCGAGATATTGATTTTTTTTTGCGAGTCAATTACGTACGCCGGGGTCGTACTGTAGCTGGAAAGGGAAATCCGTTGTCTCGGTGCAATGCATGCCTACTTGGCCTCGTCGCTCGACAAAATTCAAAGCGGAGAGGAAGACGCGGCTGAGGTGAGGCCCGTGTAGCCGAGGATAAATATTATCCGACGGCCGGCAATTTTCTTCAGAAACCAGAAACCGAGAGTCAGCGGAGATTTGACGCCGTTGGAATGTCGCCTTCACCTCCGCTTCGTCCGATGTCGCAGTTCCACAGAACGGGCGCTGCAGACGACAGTGTAGAACGTAAAAAGGACACGAATATTCTCACACAACGTCAATTGATGGACCCCCTTTCTTTAGTCATACGGCAAGCCATTGAGCCGTATCGCAATGTTGACAGTCGACCGCCGCTCACATACATTGTTCTCATTCGACAGGTAAGTCGTGACTCCGTCTAAGAAGCGGCAAGTTTTCCGTTTTGTTCTAGGCTATACTAGAGTCCAATTCTAAACAGCTGGCTCTCAGTGACATTTACCAATGGTTCTCGGCAAACTTTGTTTTTTTCAAACCCAATGTGCCGGCGTGGAAAGTGAGTCCATTGTCGTTCTTTTCTCTGGTCCCTCTCGCAGAGTTTTTGCTCTTTAGAATGCCGTTCGTCACAATCTATCCCTTCACAAGTGCTTCGTTCGAGTCGAAAATTTCAAAGGAGCGGTGTGGACGGTGAACGAACACGAATACCAACGACGAAAATCTCACCGATCCCCGTCCATAAAGTAGACCAAAATTAGACACTTATATGTACGAGAGAAACTCCCATTACACAGAGACGACATAATTGGTCGAGGAGCTCTACCGCCACCGCCGCCACCGCCGCCGACTACGGCAACAGCGACGGCGGCAGCACGACGACGTCCAAGTCCACCCGTCTTGCTGGAAGGTGCTGATATCGCCGCCGCTGGAGCGCCGTTTTACGCCCAAGCGTCGCCCTACGTTGCCGCCTCAAAGGGGATGCTTTTTCCGCCCTCGACCACCTCAGCCACCCCTTTCACCGTTCCGTTTCAAAGTGCAAATATTCGGTACATAACGAGCGAAGAAGCGACTAGGGAAACCGAGTATGAACGACACGAAGGGGAGGAGGAGCAAGGCAAAACGGATCGCAACGACTAGGATTCTATTCTATTATTGATTTAAAATAGGAAATACCTGAGTATACTGGACCGTTGACATGTTCGAAGTAGAAAAACGTAGCTTAGTGATTCTGATACTAGAAGAAAGAAGCCGCTTAGAAACCAAAGCAGAAGCAAGGAAAGCAACGTCTGACCCGAAGAAAAAAATTGCCAAATGACTCCACCAAGTTTCCCATCAGTACCCAAATATTAACAGATAAAAGAAATTTAGATATCAAAGCCATATTACACTAGAGAATTGCGCTAGCGAGTTCTCATACATACGTGAAAATGAACAGCTTGTCTAAAAATTTAATTCAGACGCTTTTTTCAGTGCATCAAGCCACCTAATCAGAAATTATATAATTATTTCTATTAGTGTGACAACGCACTTTGAACATTCGTCATTCGATTCCGCTTCTAAATAAAAACTCAGACCTTCAGATTGATGGCCGACTTTTATCACAAAGTCCTTGTCTTTGATTGAGCCCTGAGAAGACACAAGAGAACAGATTGGTTCTAAACAACATCACCACCATTGCCCCTCATTGCACCTCGGGCATTCTTTTCACGCGATATCCTAAGAGAGGATTCGTCGACAAAGCCTTCACATCCTAGTAGCGATAGAGAATTTCAACTTCATTCGCGCTAAGATCTATTTGTCACTTCGTGTGCCTTGAACGAATAAAGTATGTTGTCTTTCAATTGAAACCATTGCCTAATCCAGCCGCCTTTGAGTCCCCTTTTCACGTACAAATAGCCCATTTTCTGTGCATCTTCCGTATAAGCTTTGATCTAACGTGCAGTAAACCTAGCCTATGATTCATACCGAAGACGTTATCAACGTACATTCTTAACACTGGAAGACTGCTTTGCGACTGGCTCCGTCTCGTCGCGGAACGTCATGCCTAATAAAAAAGCCACGCGATAGGAAAGAATGAGAACAAGCGTCCAACGTCATTTCAACCTCGCAGCTTGCAAAAGCACAAATTGCAAACCCTGTCCTCCCTTTTCAAAAATTTCAAATAGGCCTTATTCTTGGAGCATTCGCTACAAAGGATCTAGAAACGAATAACACCTCATCGCACTTTCCCCTCCCTCTCTTTGTATTCTCACTCGACCGCAGCCTCTGCAGTGATGGCGACGACGAAGTGCGGTGAACAGCTTTCCGCATTCCATGCACATGCTCGCACTCTTGTCCGGCAGCCAGACGGGAGCTTCGGTGCCCACTTCGTTCGACGACGTGAGAAAAGATGACTGGCGCTTGAGAGAGAGAAGTTTCTTGTCTAGTTGCTTTATTGCAGCGGAGATTGTCTGAGAGAGAATAAGGTCAGATAGGATCTGGAAAAGTTGAGGTAAATAACGTCTACTTGAAACCAATCGTCTCGTTCCTCTTGTGAGCTGAGAGAGGACAAATATTTAATTTTAAAAATTGACTCCCACAAATTTACCTGGCCGATACCATGAACGATTTTTCCTCGCGACTGATTACGCTGAAACAATTTGGAACGTCAGCAACGACGGGAATTTCAATCTAAAACACTCGCAACATTGCAAAGAGACGACTTTGCGCGTCTTCGCTTTGCCTTCAGTCCGGCGAGACCAATTTTCCGTTTGATTTTAAAACCCGCTGCCGTGGAGGAGCAATAGAGAAGTATGTCATTGAACTAAAATGAGAAAGAGCGTGAGCTTTTTAACAAAAGCATACATAGAGCGTACAAGAAAAAATTTTCGTCTGTCAAAACCGCGACGAGAGCATTTATTGAGAAAACCTTCTTTCAGAAAAATCTAATAAAAGAAGAGCCCCTTCATAGTGCGATACGAATGCCACGCGAACGTACGTACTCTTCCTGGAATCACGAGACTCAAGTTTTCAGCGAGAGAGCGCTGGACTTCCATAATCTTTTCAAACTCTTCAAGTTCTTTCATCCGATTGTTTGCCCTGTCGGCCGCTTCGGCGATGTTGTGCAACGCTTCTGCGCAGAGGCAAAGAAAGGGGCGCTACTTTGAAAGAGAATGCGCGTTCGTGCCGTACTTTCAGTGTCCGGCTTGTCAGGTGAGTCATCGGGCAATCGTTTCAAGTAACCTGCGTAAATCATATAGTAGTTTGATTGCACTATAACCCTCATACTTTCAAGCAGCATCTTGTAGCGCGGAATTCGTTGGACGGGCTCCAACATAAAATGCGAAATAGCTAGATTCCGACATTCGGGACGAGCCTAACGAAATCAATTCCTCAAAATTGACAACTCGCGTGACGTTCCCGTTCCCGTTCCCGTCTTGCCTGAAATTTTTTTAAGAGATCAGCAAAGCGCGTTTCCTTTCGTCGCCACTCGTCGAGAACTCTCATGGCGTCTTCAAAGTCGGCCGTATAGGTGGCGTACATCTTGAGAAAGGGCGCAAATTGTGCCATTATATCTCCAATACGACGAAAACTTTCCCTAAAACAGCGTCTCAAATTAATAAAGATCTTTTGAAAAACATGCCAATTCGCTATGCGCTCTTCCAAATCGCCGAGAAGTTTCAAGTTCAGCTGATAAATTTCTGGCAAACTGGAAAATATTTTCGCCACTTCTCTATCAGGTACAAGGGGCTTTGCCGACGATTGATTCGCTTCAAGTACGGTCTCGCGAAAGCCCTAGAAGAGCAGATAGAGAGTACACCTCCGAAACAGAAACCAAATACGGAAGATGACAACCTTCACGAGGAGTTCTAAGCCCATCACGTACCTACGAGAGAAAGAAAAACGTGTCTATTGCCTGCCAAGTATTAAAAAAAACCAACGTTTTTTCAGTGGTACACAATTCTTGCGCTATCTTGAACAGCTTGGCCTGAAGCGTCTATAGAGAGGACAAACGCACTATATATTTGGTTGGCGTGGTGGCCCCAATAGATCAAGTTGTACCGCGTCATTCACATCGATTCCATCAGATAAAGTGCTTTCAGCTCGCTCCTTAACCGACGATGTCTTTGTGACGACGACGACGTTTCCCTCGTTCATATCACCGCCGCCGCCGCCGCCGGCATCGTTCTCCTCTCCCTCGTCGTCGTCGCTCGACAGCCCGTCGTCCTCGTCCGGCTCGAGAACTTGCGTCGACGACACTTTGCCTCGACGAATCATCTCCGGCGATCCCTCCGGAGTTCGATCATTGATCGTCGTCAGACGATGAAGCGACAACGACGCGCTGGCGCGAAATTCCCGACCGTCGCGCAACTGAACCGAATTCGCCGTCTCCGACTCGACCACGCCCCCGCTAATCGGCGGCGTCGCTTCCGCTTTCGCCGCCGACGACGTAGCATTCGAATCGTCGCTGTTCGATTCGGACGTCGTGCGCGGTTTCGCGCGCGGCTTGGGTAAAATCTTCGGTTTCGGTGCATCCGGATTGACTCGCGTTCGCGGCGGCGACGGCGGAGGCCATTTTAGCGACGAGCGCGTCGGTTTTCCGTTCGACGACGAACCGTCGCTCGTTCTTCGATCCTCTCCGGGTCGTTTCTTCGACGTCGCTGCTTGAGCGACTTGCGAAGCGATGTCCGCGACTTGAGCCTGTTGTTCTTTGTCGAGAATGCGACGTGCTGGGGCGCTCGAACGTTTCGCGGCTGTCGTTAGACCGACGGGATTGTCGGGGGAGGCGATCATCAGGGGATTGGAACCGCCGCCGCCGCCGCCGCCGCTCAAATGATCTTGTAGGCGTCGATTTAGAATCGATCGTGGAGAGGATGGCGATTTGGATCTGCGAAGGGAGACGGTTGCTAGTGGAGAATGTTCGAAGCGAACACATGGGGCGTTTTGCTCTTACGGATGCGCGTTTTCCACGCCTGACTTTCCGCCACTGTCACCTGAGTAATTGCAGGCTGTTTGTAGACGGTAGAGAGAGATAAAACAGCTGCGTTTACCTTGCTCGAATCGTTCTCGAATCGACGAGACGTACCTCGAGTCCATTTTTCGTAAAGAACGGTAACATACGGGATCCCCAGAGAATCGATAAATACGTTTATTTATACAAGCAGCAGCAAGCAAGCAAGCAAGACTATCTACAACAAATAATAGGCAGTACACTGTCGAAGTTTTTTACCTATCCATAAAGCGGATGCTCATTGGCCTGTCAGGGACAAGTACAGCATCCAGATTTTTTTTGATCGGTTCATTGGTTGCATTTTCCAGACGAAAACGTCGGCAAATTTGATGCAAGGCAACTTGGAGTTCGAGCTCAACAAGACGTCGAGCTTGCAGAAGAAAGTGAGACAATCGTAAAAAAATAATGAAATAGTGACTTACCAGGGCACATGCGCATGCCGTGACCAAATGGAAGATTTGTAAAAGGATGAGGAAAGTCAAAGTTAGACTCCTTCGACCATCGGTCTGGGTTAAATTTCTGGGGCTGATCATAGAATTCCGCAGACTCGTTCATCCAGTAGTAGCACACTCCAATAGGCGTCTGCCCGAGTCAAGGTAAAGAAATTGGTCACACCTCTAAAAAATGAAACTCACATTAGCCGGAATGTTGTAATCGAGAAGATCGATGTCATTGTCCAAAACGCGGAAATTGACGGGGTAGACGGAAGACAGTCTAAAAAAGTTGATTGTGTCATCGAAAGAAGTTCGCGTGAAGTCGCGACCTCTTTTACCGCAATCCTTCCTTGATAGCGTTCTTGTGCAATGCCATCCGCTGAAGTTCGTCTGCCGACGCCTTGACATTTTGACCCGACCCCAAAACCGAAACGCTTTCATTATACAATCGATCTTGCAGCGACGAATCGCTGGCGACGTGATAGAGCAACCCCGAGAAAGCCGATCCGACCTCGAGAGAGAATCGATAAAAACATGTTTTTCTCCTCCCCCCCTCCTAGCTATCCCCCCGTTTAGACTCACTGCATAAATTCCTGCGACGAACATATCCATAGCGTTGAGCACGGCTTCGCGACGAGAAAGCAATCCATCAGAAAACATTTGCTCCATGAGGCACGTTGCATAATAGGGTCGACCGCCAGCGGCGGGCAACTGACCCCGGAGTCGACTCTCGCACTCGGCGACGAGCTTCTCGTTGAACTTGACGCTGCCATTCCAGCCCTCCTGATTCGCTCGCCACGTGGACGTCTTGAATTTTTTGTGAAGACCGTAGCTGAGTCGGAGCGCGTTGTAGTTTTCGAGTATCTTTCGAACCGAGTCGAGAAAGTCTTGATACTCGGGTTGCACGGTCGCTTCCATGCAATCGAGTCGTTTTCCGTAGACGAAAAGACCCATCACTATGGGAAACGTGACTTTCGCGGGAGTCATTGCTTTCTTTCTTTTTTCTTTCGTACCTTCGAGGGAGAATTTTACTCCCTCTGTGAATACGTCCGAAACGACGTGGGTGTCGGCGTTTCGTAGCGTCGCGACAAAGTCGGCAAAATCGGTCGCAATGTCGTTGATGCCTTCGGTGAAGGCGCCGCGCATTTTTTTCGAATTCAACGAATTCTTGGTCATTGGAGAGCGAAATCGCTTCCATTCGTCTCTGTCGGGACTAAAACGATCGAAACAAAGAAGACTGTTAGATTGTTTGTTCTCGTGCAGCGGGCCTTTTGTGTAAATGCAATTTGACTTGACACCCCAGGTGAGCACCTTATCTGCACTGAACCCGTTGACCTTTTGGCGCGAGTTTGCCGCACCCCCGTGCGAGAAGCAAAACAAAACCACCCGCGCTCACTCGCCGCTATACTATTGCATTGCTCACCTCAGTAGTCCTGCGCCGAGACCCAAGTCGGCGCGCGACTCGATCCACGCCAACATGGGCGGCTTGCGCGGCGACGACATTTCCGCTTTGAAGAGCTTTTCGACGGCGTCCGGATCGGCGACGAAAACGGCAGGACGACCGGCGAAGTTTTCGCGATAGATGCGTCCGAGTCGCTCGCAGCGGTCCGCTTGGACCTCGTGCATCTTGCGGAACCAGTGGCCCTTTCCGAGAACGTAGTCGAACAGCGATCCGACTCCGGGTAGCATACGAGGCGCCGGTATCGAGTCGAACGGACGCGCCGAGCGAACGACGACGTTCTGCGACGCGAGACTGTGCAGCGACGATCGGGCCAAAGCAGCCGCACTTCGGGAGCGACAGAAAACCATAACGTGAACCGGTGCGGAGGACGGACTAGACTGAGAGATGCAAGGAACCAATCGCCGTTTATATTAGGCGCGTGCAACCTTGACACTAACCCCGCAAATTGACCTTGTGACCTCTTATGTATACGTGTGGTGGCGGCACATAAGATTAGAGGCGAACTCTCTGTACTCTGCGTGCCTTAATTCGGAACTAACAGGAATAGTTTCCACACCCGCATCGTCCTACTAGTCTTAACTTCCCAATTCGCAATATGCGCAAGCTGACGGTTCGCGCTACGCTTCCGCGCTGCGTCGTTTCAATCCCTGTCGATTCCGTCTCACGACGTCGCCTTCCGGAACAGCGCCGACGGCTGACGCAGTGGAGTCTAGCGCAAAATAGGGTCGTCGCAGCTGCCGTCGTCTCCCATCCGCCAAAGAAATTGCTGCTGGAAGCAGCAAACAAGCGGACAGTTCCAAATTGCCACGCATTAGGACGTTCACTGGACCCATTTCGACTTCCGTGAGATGAGTGCTGACGTAAAGGGAGCGCGTGTCCTTATCGATTGCTCGAACGACGCCTGCAACAATCCTCTTTTTTTGACGTCACAGCAATCGCGTGCATACGTAAACGACTCACCGAGTCCAAGACACTTGGGCGGCGACGACGTCTTCTCGATAAGACGCGGGAAGCCGGAGACGGAAACGCAATCATCAATTTCCTTCAAATCACGAGACAAGATTTTGATTGAGAGTTGAACTTTCGATGTGACTCGTAATACCGCTTCCTTGTTTTCAATCACCCCCAGGCCAACGATGGAGGCGTTGAGAGCCCAGAGAATTTCCTCCGACGCTACCTGGTAAAAAAAACGTCACAAGGTTGACGACGACGACCACCAATTTCTTTTCTTGCCTTTGCGTGCATCACTTGCACGATGACGCGATTCCACGACGTGCGATAGGGCGTGCAGAGCGAGAGCGGCGAAGCGAGCCACGGCGCCGCGCTCGCATTTGCCAATAGGGACAGTCGTCGAGCGTCGAACATGCGACTCAGGTGCGCCAGGAGGGACAACTGACGCGCGTCGCCGGCACGATCTCGACCACTGAGAACGTAACGTTTGAAATAAAGAAACGCGTCTGTCAAAAAAAAGAGGATTTTACCCGCTGCTTATCGACTGATGTGGATGAGCGGCGATGACGAGAACGAGAGGTTGCTGGACGATTGCCAATTTCGGTCGCCACGTCAGAGCGTCCGGCTTTAGTGCAGCGTCGATTGACGGCAGCGCTTTCGACGACGGCGTGTCGGGCGGGTTGAGGTGGACGAGGTGAGTTGGCTTGACGATTCTGAGCAGATCGTTGAAGAGAAGCTCGCCAAGACCTAAATGAATCTATTGAACCCAATATATCATGAGAACGGAACAGGTTTTACCTCTGACCCATCCGTGGCAGTTGACAATTAGGGGTACAAAGGAATGTTTAGTCGTCGTCGTGGTTTCAAAATAGCGGATGCAAGACTCGACGCAGTCAAGATAGAAACCGGGTCGACGCTTGGGCGTCACGTCGCCAAAAAAATGCGAGCTTTTTTTTAGAACTGAAATTTAGGAGAGAAAAAAGAGCGGGGGGAAAAACTCACATGACTGGCTCTTGTTGATGACAAAACGCCGGGCCTTGAAGAAAAGAAAAAGCCATCTGATTGAATATGGTGAAAATAAAGTGCTCTACTCACCGAATATTGGATCTTTGACCACGTTCAGTGATACAAAACCAGGAGCTGTGAATTCTGACTGCCCCACGTCAGTATCCAAAAAAGCAACCTCAGAAAACCTAAAAAGGATGTGATATTATAGAAAATGAACCATTTTCTTCGAAATACCCAAGATTTCTTCTAAACAACTAAACACCTGCAATAGACGCATTCTTACTTACTTATTTAAGAAAATATTGACGGCATAGCGTGAATAGGTGGACTTTCCTGAATTGCGATTGCCGCAGATGAGTACTATTGGTGCTCGATGAGACGACGACAACTTCGCCTGCAGCGCGTCCATCAAGAGACGTTGTACCGCTTGCTCCCAAGTGAGTGGAATCGAGAGAACAGACAACAAATCGTTTTCCGGATCTTGGACAAGACGGAATTTTGTCAGGCTGTGCCACGAATTCACCTCGGCATCTCGATCAGATTGAGATCTGACCTTAATATGAGCACGTGAGTACAATTAGGGTTCCCATTCGTTTGATGGCAGAATTACTTGAAAGACGTCTGAAAATTTCTCCGTGCCCAAAGACTTGAAGAAGTCAAAGATCGACGATTGGCACTCTTCAATTAACAAAACGGCTCCAAAAACCGATGAATCGATTCTCAATTCATCGACAATGCGAGCAATTTCGTTTTCGCTTTCGTTTTCGTCTTCTCTCAACTGAGGCCACACGGACGATTTCGGCAGCGCTTCGCTGTCTGCTGTCAGGACAAGTAAACTCGACGTTCTGGGCGAGTGCATTGCCATCCAGCCGCGTTCCGGCTTCAGGCAATAGCCGTGAATCCACAGGCAACCGACGAGAACGCGAACGTTTGCGACGCCACAAAAGGCGAGGCTTTGATTCGGATGAAGAAAGGCGACGGTAGTCCGTGACGAGCCACTGTCATTTAGACTGTAGATGAATCGGTGGAGAGGAGGAGGGGGCACGGGAAGTTCGGGTTCGTTCGAATCGATGCGATTCGACAGCGAGGCGTTATCCGGAGTGCGTGGAGAGAAGCTGGAGATCGTCTTTCTCTTCTTCTTTCTTGGTTCCATAGCATGCGAAGACTTGAAGCCGGGGATTTAAAAAAAAACGCCGTTTGTTTAGTTGGGCGGGGCGGGGCACTAACGCGCGGTAGCAACTGCGAGCAACACGCGTGTTAGCCACGTGTCGTCTGGTGCAGAAATACCCCCTCTGTTAGACGGACCCGCCGACCGGACGTTCTATGCATGCGTTCCTTTGCGACAATCGAACCAACTTCTTGGCCAATAGAGATCGCGAGCGTCGTTTCCATCCACGGCCCGGCTGACCGCCATGATGCATGCATGAAAGCAGATAGACATAGATGCATAGGGATTAGCATATCGGTGAAAGTATCACCGGAGATTGGCTGTAATTTACAGCCAATCGCCGGCGAGTATACTTTCAAGTGAGTTCCGCGGGGGTTGTGGTGAAAGACTAAAAGCCATCGTCTGAGCCATGCGGATCGCTTGTTGTAAGCTCCCGTTACTGTAATTAGGCTATGAACTGAACAGTGTCTGTTTGGTAGCCGTTGCTTCTCTAGCGATACTAGCACTTCAAGTTCTTTGTGTCTTTTTGTATTTTCAAAATGGCACCCGTCGCACATCCCGTCCTCGTCCTGTTGTTACCAATCGTACGGTCGCATTGAGGCTGGCTAAACGTGTCGTACCAGTAATAAGCGGCGCCGTCACGACAGCGGCCACTAAGGCTCAGGCTCTTTCTGTATCGGATTCGGAGCCCATTGAAGCGAATCAAGTCGGACGTCGCTTCCGCGAAAGAAAGGAATGGGTTGAAAAGGCATGCCAGCGGTTTCAGTCGGATCCGCAACTTCAACGTCAATTTCCTCCTAACCCATTGATCCGCCATCGAATAATTGTCGACGACAAGCATAAATTGATCTACTGCGAAGTACAAAAAGCCGGCTGTACGTCGTGGAAATCGCTCATTTTAGTACTGACCGGTAAAGCTCCCAGTCTTGAGAGTATTGGGAAGTGGGGGGTACACATTCCGGGAAAGTACACTAAACTGGGAAAATCAGTCGAAACGGAGGAAAAACTACGCACCTATACAAAGGTCATGGTGCACAGGGAACCGCTCGATCGACTAATGTCCGCCTATACGAGTAAATTCATTGTAGGTGACCGAGGAATTCTTCGAAATGAAGGACGGAAAATACTGCGTCAACGAGGTGGTTTGAGCGAGCAGCAGATCAATACCGGCAAAGGAGTGCGATTCGACGAGTTCGCTTCCTACGTTGCGAGTCGTGCTGTGCGTAGCCAAAATGTTCATTGGCGGCCAGCTTCATCTTTGTGCGAGCCATGTGTAATACACTATGATTTTTATGCTTCAACTGGCACGCTTGATGAAGATACTAACTACATCTTGGATGCTATTGGGGCGCCGAAAGACCTTCGAGTACCCCATAAAAATCAGGCGTTTTCGTTGAGACCGACATTTAGCGAGAGCTTCAAGAGCTTGAGTGTGGAGGTGCTAGGCAAACTTCTAGACCTATACAAGCTTGACTATCTACTATTCAACTACAGTACACCAACTGTAAGCATGTTGAAAGCTGGTGAGCCAAATAACTAGTAACTGCCCTAAAACTGTACTAGTTTTACGGATGTTGCACGGTAGGGTATTGCTTTCTTTTTCTCTTTACAAATGATCTTCAAATTGACTTGCAGGCAGAGCGAGGCTTCAGAACGACCCATCAGTGATCAGTGTGGATCCAGCGACGTCGTAAAGACGTTCTCCACGTGCCTTCGGCTAATATCATTCCCCGGACTTGCTTGCAAGTGCAAGAGGCTCATCGGTCGCGTTCGAACGACGTTTTGGCTTTAGCAATTACTTCTACCATTGTCCAATCAATCCGTATGGAGTCTTCACGTACGGGTGCTCCTAGCTACACCGTACGTAGCCACATCCGGATTCTTCGCACTGCTACCGTCTTTCGACGTCCTGTGTGCACAATGGAAATTCCAAGTGCTCCTCCACTGAGTGAACTGCCGCATGATCCCATGGCGTTTCCACTTGAAACGCAGCCTGTTTCAATTCAACCAGGAGCCTGGGAAACGGCGGCCGTAGCCCCAGCAGGGTTAAACAGTCAGTCCCTTCCAATTTCTTCGAGCTGGTCTACAGGATTAGAGATTTTAGCTGAAGTAAACCACCTATTGATAAATCAAACTACAACTGGAAGTGAGTATCAGTAGCTGAATGCCGGAGACAGAGATGAAGCACGAACCGTTCTACTTTATAGCATGCCTGGGAAGCGCAGGATCAAATGAGTACCACGTAACTGATCAGTACAATCGAAACTTATTCGTCGCTACCGAAGGTAGTACTAATATGATTGCTCATTACGTTCGGTGCTGTATTCATGCTGCAGAGAGTTCATGGTGTGGTCGTCAGTGTCTTTACGAATTTCGGCCTTTTACCATTTCCATCACAGAGTATAGCTCACAGAAGGAAGTGCTTCGTCTTGACAGACCCTATCGCTGCTATGGACCTCTTTGTCCGTGTTCTCAGCAGTTTCTTGATGTTCAGTTGGCTGACAAATCACGTTTGGGCTTCGTTTGCGAAAAGCGAGTTATAAATGCTATTGAACTCGCGTAATTGGTAATTCGTTCCAGGTGGACTTGTATGATACCGACGTGGGAAGTTGTGGACGCCTCAAATACGTCTCAACTGTTGATCAAAGGCCCATGCTGCTGTGTTCGTAACAAATCTAATGACAAATTTACGGTATGGTTCCACTAGACATTCTATTTTATTTATGCCACTCAATGGCTTTCATTGGAGCAGATATTTCGTTCTAATGATGAACGAAAACCTGTAGGCGGTATGGTTACCTGCCAACCCAAAGGCGATCTCTGCAGCGACGCCAGCAGTCCCATCTTGACATGTAAGACTGATAGGATACGCAAGCTGGTTAATCCCAGTTCCGATCAATAGTTGCTATTGAAATGCCCGTCAAAGTCAAAGCTCTTCTCCTTGCAGCTGTGTTTCTTATTGTATGCCTCTTGTCTCTAGAAACAATCACAAGATAAATATCTTAAACTTTTTTTTTTTAGGAGTATATGTATTATGAAGATGACGAATTGGGGTGCTGAACTCACCTTCAGAGAGTGCGTTTTGTCTAAAAGTAGCGCTGCGAACCAAAAATTGTATTTGCTTAACAATTTCCGCCGCTTCGCCGTCCCTGTCGGCATGGGAACACCGGCGAACGATTCGCTGAAGAACGTCGAATGCATTCGCGCCAAAGTGCGGACGCAATTCGTCTTGATCGCGAATGAGTCCGTCGAGATTGAACACGAGACGGCAAATCATGTACGCATTGACATCGGATCGAACCGGAAGACAGCGCCGCGTGTCGCTCGAACAACGCGACCGACATCGATGAAAGGCGCACACGTCGTCGTCACTCCGGCAAGAATGATTCACAGCTCTCTGCACCACGTGGGCCGGAAATACAGAATCAATGTCAATTAATTTAACTCGCCAAGACCTAAATGAATCTATTGAACCCAGTATATGATGAGAACGGAACAGGTTTTACCTCTGACCCATCCGTGGCAGTTGACAATTAGGGGTACAAAGGGATGTTTAGTCGTCGTGGTTTCAAAATAGCGGATGCAAGACTCAACGCAGTCAAGATAGAAACCGGGTCGACCCTTGGGCGTCACGTCGCCAAAAAAATGTGAGCTTTTTTGAGGACTGAAATTTAAGAGAGAAATAAAACTGCGAGATAAGACTCACATGACTGGCTCTCGTTGATGACAAAAGGCCGGGCCTTTGAAAAAAGAAAAGCTATCCGATTGAACATGATGAAAGAAGGTGCTTTACTAACCAAATATTGGGTCTTTGACTATGTTCAGTGATACAAATCCAGGAGCTGTGAATTCTGACTGCCCCACGTCAGTATCCAAAAAAGCGACCTCAGAAAACCTAAAAAGGAAACCCTTTTTCTTTGAAATACTCCCCAAGGTTTTCTTCTAAACAAGTAAACAAGCAAATACACGCGTTCTTACTTATTTAAGAAAACATTGACGGCATAGCGTGAATAGGTGGACTTTCCCGAATTGCGATTGCCGCAGACGAGTACTATTGGTGCTCGATGAGACGATGACAACTTCGCCTGCAGCGCGTCCATCAAGAGACGTTGTACCGCTTGCTCCCAAGTGAGTGGAATCGAGAGGACGGACAAAGAATCGTTCTCCGCATCTTGAACAAGACGGAATTTTGTCAGGCTGTGCCACGAATTCGCCTCGACATCTCGATCAGATTGAGATCTAACCTTAATATGAGCACGTGAGTACATTTATGGTCCCCATTCGTTTGATGGTTGAATTACTCGAAAGACGTCTGAAAATTTCTCCGTACCCAAAGACTTCAAGAAGTCAAATATCGACGACTGGCACTCTTCAATTAGCAGAACGGCTCCAAGAAGCGAAGAATCGATGCTAAATTCATCAACAATGCGAGCAATTTCCTTTTCTCTCAATTGAGCCCACACGGACGATTTCGGCAGCGTTTCGCTGTCTGCTGTTAGGACGAGTAAACTCGACGTTCTGGGCGAGTGCATTGCCATCCAGCCGCGTTCCGGCTTCAGGCAATAGCCGTGAATCCATAGGCAACCGAAGAGAACGCGAACTTTTGCGACGCCACAAAAGGCGATGCTTTGATTTGGATAGAGAAAGGCAACGGTAGTCTGTGACGAGCCGCTGTCATTTAGGCTGTAGATGAATCGAGGAGGGAGCACGGGAAGTTCGGGTTCGCTCGAATCGATGCGATTCGACGGCGAGACGCTATCCAGAGTGCGTGGAGAAAAGCCGGAGATCGTCTTTCTATTCTTCTTTCTCGGTTCTAGATGTTCCATGGCATGCGAAAGCGAAAAGAACCTTTGATGCCGAGCGCGCGCGACGTTCTTGTAGCTGCGTCACACAAAAATTACGTCATGCACGTGTCCCGCGTAATGCGATTAAACCACGTGATCACGAATGAACCAATGATGGCGTGTGCTGACTCGGCGGGACGTTCAAATGCCTCGCGTCGCACCGATTTCTTTCAGTTGCGGCCGAGGGTGGATGCGGCGCGGATCTCTGCGTCTCGTCCTTGACGGATTGGCTCGGGGGAAGACAAAAGGCAAGTCCTGGATTGTCGGATCAGCGTGGCCCACGGTTAATTCCGTGCCGGAGCCTGTAGGCAGGGCGAAGGGGGGCTTCGGCCTCGGTTTACGCACTGGGATTTAACGATCGCTGAAGTCTTATTGTTGCCAATAAGCACGACCACGCGCTAGGCTGAGTGTGGTACGGCTTAGAGGGGGTGTTCAACCATGGCCTGGTTGCCGGCACTTTTCTCACCCGGCGGCACGATTAGACTGACGATGATCTGGCCCAGGAGACTTCAATTCAGGCATTGCACTGCCTTTCCTGTCGACTCCTACAAACAGCAGTCAACCGCTCTCCATCTCGCAAGCGCCGGTTCTTCTCAGGAAGACATACCGAAGCGTTTGGTACCACCGCGCCGGGGGACTTCGGTATCAGGGGCCGTCTCTCATCCAGGCGGGTACTGATTGGGGTGGCCGAGGACGTCGTGACTCGCCCTAAATTTTTGGAACGGGTGGTCATCGCTTTGCGGTGGCTGCCTTGGGCTACGAAGCGTCCAAACCTCCCCGTGGTGTAGCCTGGGTAATGCGAATATGGACGCACTATAAATCAGGTACGTACAGAGATTGTTTGACAGTAAGTAACTGTGTTTTTTATTTTTAGGTGGAAACTTGGGATGGGTTTTGTTTTTATTTTATTTCATGCATGCTTTACTGTATTTTGTGAGATTAGATGTCGACGTGTACTTCATTTCTTTATAAAATAAATGAATTCAAGCGAGAACAACTCGTTGGATCGATGTCTCCGGTTTTTCACCGTTCGAACGTGACCGATGAGCCTCTTGCAAACTCATTCACCGGGTCTTCTACACGCGAGACAGACGAAGATTCGGTGTTTTAGCGTTTAGCATATCCAATCAATCCGTACACGGAAGGCTTCACGTACGGGTGCTCCTAAACCGTACGTAGCCACATCCGGATTCTTTGCACTGCCACCATCTTTCGACATCCAGTGTGCACAATGGAAATTCCAAGTGCTCCTCCACTGAGTGAACTGCCGCATGATCCCATGGCGTTTCCACTTGAAACGCAGCCTGTTTCAATTCAACCAGGAGCCTGGGAAACAGCGGCCATAGCCCCAGCAGGGTTCAACAGTCAGTCCCTTCCAATTTCTTCGAGCTGGTCTACGGGATTAGAGATTTTGGCTGAACTAAACCGCCTATTGATAAATCAAACTCCAACTGGAAGTGAGTATCAGTAGCTGAATGCCGGAGACAGAGAGGAAGCATGAACCGTTCTACTTTATAGCATGCCTGGGAAGCGCAGGATCAAATGAGTACTACGTAACTGATCAGTACAATCGAAACTTATTCGTCGCTACCGAAGGTCGTAATAATATGATTGCTCATTACGTTTGGGTGCTGTATCCATGCTTCAGAGAGTTCCTGGTGTGGTCGTCAGTGTCTTTACGAATTTCGGCCTTTTACCATTTCCATCACAGAGTATAGCTCACAGAAGGAAGTGCTTCGTCTTGACAGACCCTATCGCTGTTATGGACCTCTTTGTCCGTGTTCTCAGCAGTTTCTTGATGTTCAGTTGGCTGACAAATCACGTTTGGGCTTCGTTTGCGAAAAGCGAGTCATAAATGCTATTGAACTCGCGTAATTGGTAATTCGTTCCAGGTGGACTTGTATGATACCGACGTGGGAAGTTGTGGACGCCTCAAATACGTCTCAACTGTTGATCAAAGGCCCATGCTGCTGTGTTCGTAACAAATCTAATGACAAATTTACGGTATGGTTCCACTAGACATTCTATTTTATTTATGCCACTCACAATGGCTTTCATTGGAGCAGATATTTCGTTCTAATGATGAACGAAAACCTGTAGGCGGTATGGTTACCTGCCAACCCAAAGGCGATCCCTGCAGCGACGCCAGCAGTCACATCTTGACATGTAAGACTGATAGGATACGCAAGCTGGTTAATCCCAGTTCCGATCAATAGTTGCTATTGAAATGCCCGTCAAAGTCAAAGCTCTTCTCCTTGCAGCTGTGTTTCTTATTGTATGCCTCTCGTCTCTAGAAACAATCACAAGATAAATATCTTAAATTTTTTTAGGAGTATATGTATTATGAAGATGACGAATTGGGGTGCTGAACTCACCTTCAGAGAGTGCGTCTTGTCTAAAAGTAGCGCTGCGAACCAAAAATTGCATTTGCTTAACAATTTCCGCCGCTTCGCCGTCCCTGTCGGCATGGGAACACCGGCGAACGATTCGCTGAAGAACGTCGAATGCATTCGCGCCAAAGTGCGGACGCAATTCGTCTTGATCGCGAATGAGTCCGTCGAGATTGAACACGAGACGGCAAATCATGTACGCATTGACATCGGATCGAACCGGAAGACAGCGCCGCGTGTCGCTCGAACAACGCGACCGACATCGATGAAAGGCGCACACGTCGTCGTCACTCCGGCAAGAATGATTCACAGCTCTCTGCACCACGTGGGCCGGAAATACAGAATCAATGTCAATTAATTTAACTCGCCAATCGGCGTCGACTCCAAAATTTCTCGCCGCGATATCGCAAAAGAGCAAAGGTCCAAGGGGGGTTGATTTGACGGCGGTTATGAGATCAATGAGGCTCAGCACGACTCGCTTCCAAGCGTAAAAGCCGTCCCTTCGACTAACGTTCGGAAAGTGATCGTAGATAAAAGTTCGTAGGTCGCCAGCAGTCATTGCCCCTTCGACGTAACTTCTATTGCAATAGCCGAGATATTCGGCGAGATAGGAGACCGGGCCCAGACTGCGATGGTAGAATACCTCGTTCGATGGCATTGAATTCAGGTGACGAACTATCTCAGATAGCAAAGAGTTGACTTCGCTGAGAGACCACGCGGAATCTTTGTCCTTGTCAGCGATGCGCGCTTGCCTCTGAAAATCCGCGTAAGCCACGCCGTGCAGACTTTCGACGACGGGCCACAAGTGATGGATGAGATCGTCGAGAGTTACGGTGGCAAGGCGTGTTGTATTGGCGCCGTCGCTGTCGAATAAACGGTGCACCGCTTCCCTCAAGTAACTGTACGACGACGTGAAGATGAGGGGCGTCTTCACGACGAAGCGACGACCGCCGAATTCGACTAAGTCGACTTGCTTACGTTGGCTTCCTTTGCTGTTCTGAAGCAATTCGACGCGTCTGAACGAACCGTCGCGAAAGAGTCGACATATGTCGTCTGATTCGGTCGAACTCGAAGGCCGAATTTGCTCGGCGCGTCGCGTGGCGAAGTGACATCCTAAGAAGAAGACGACAACGGAGAGTGCGATAATCACCGCACGGGCAACGAATTTCATTAGACGAAGGGCGACTGGGCGACTCCACCTCTTTTAGATATCCCGTAAGTTTTTAGGAGAATTTCTCCAAGACGTGAAGTGCCAGAGTTCATGAGACTCATTGTTGGGGGTAAGCGCTTCCTTCTGAAGGCGTCTTCGAAATGCTGACAGATGGGTTTCAGTATTTTGCGTGATCGTGCTCGTCACAGCGTGTTTCGTTTTCGCTATTCAGTTTTCATTGCGCGTGAAGCATCCCGTACCTACAAAAAATTCGGCTTTATTACTCCCGCGGCCTCACGCGACTGCACTTCGGTTCAAGGAACGACAACGCTTCGTCGAAAGGGCGTGCAGCCGACTTGCCGAATCTCGTCCTCCGCTGACTCTAAGAGACAGACTGAAGCTCTACTCTCGACTCATTGTCGACGATAAGCACCGACTCATCTATTGCAGCGTACCGAAAGCGGGCTGTTCGTCGTGGAAAAAAGTCATTCAGGTGTTGACAGGTAAAGCTTCGAGCGTCGAGAGCGTGTCCCGCCATCAGACTCACGATCACGACTATTTCACCTTTCTGCGTCCGAATTCAGTGGCGCAGATGCGCGAAATACAGGCGAAGTTGATTCACTACAAAAAAGTTATGGTGCACAGGGAACCTCTTGAGAGACTCATCTCAGCCTATGCCAGTAAATTCGTCAAAGGCGATCCGTGGTTTCTGAAGAATATAGGCAGTGCTATATTGCGTCATCGAGGCCTTAGCGAAGAAGAGGCGAAATCTGGTCGAGGAGTGCGGTTCGACGAGTTTACCTCTTTTGTTGCGAGGTATTTGACACGTCCAAGCCTAGCCAATCCTCACTGGCAGCCTATGGCCAATCTTTGTCAGCCGTGTTTGATTCGCTACAATTTCTACTCCAAACTCGACACCCTAGATGAAGATGCAAAGTACATTTTGACTGCTATCGGTGCACCAAAAGATCTCGTTTTGCCTCACGCAAATCCGTCGGCAGAAAAGCCAAATTTTAAACAGAGTTATACGAATATGTCTACCGCAGTACTTAGCAAACTGTTAGAGTTATATGAAGCAGATTACGCTCTGTTTAATTATACAGTGCCAAATATAGACACTTCTAATTAAAAGTTGAATATAGGAGGATATCACACATTACAAGGCTCATTTAACTCATAGTTCTACTGGAGACCCTGACTGGAGACGGTACTATATATACAGTACGCTATTAGTCTGTCGCGTCCGTCTCGGCGATTTTAGTGAAGCTCAACTCGTTCTCTTCATCTTGCGAGCTTACCTTGCGAGCAGACTGCTTGGCAGTCAGTATACTTTTCAGATTCTTCAGAACCTTGCTAGGATTCTTCCTCACCCAACTTTCGACTTCTACGCCCATTCAATGTGAATGTTTTCCTCCCAAAGAATGTATGTGGTCAAACGTACCTCTGAGAACAAATCCAGTATCAGTTATAGTCTTCTTCTGGTGTCTCCTTTGATACAAAGCAAGTCACAACCCAAAGCTAGGTCAAGGAACTTCATTATCGCACCAGATGTAATACAAGTGATAGAGAGTAGCCGTGTAGAATTCGTTAACGACGCCCAGAACCTCTTGACGTCGATTGCATTCTCTATAAATCAACTGTAAGAAGACCCCCGGCTTGTCATTTGCCTCTGCGTTTGCCTGCCTTGTGAGAACACCCTGTCTAAGGCACTGCAGAGCGATTCTCGTCACGTTGATCGACAGAGCGCAGAAAGGAAAGTTCTAAGATGGAGAAAAAGATTTGTCAAAAAATCAAGCGTCGTCGCATTGCCTACCTGAACTTTGTCCTGAGACAATTGGAATATTTCCAACGCCAGTCTCAGCCTCTGCTCGTCCATCACGAGATAAATTAAATGAACTAGGCCCAGAAATCCGGTTCCTCTTAGATCAGTAGCAGGATCGGCTCCTTGAAAACTTCGTCTTTGAAAAACAATGCAAAATTGGGAGATCTTACCTTGGAACCCTATGACTTGCCAGTGACTTCCAAATCGAGCACAATCAAGACTTGTACCCATCAACTTTCTATAGATCGTCTGAAGCACGCGAATGTGAAGCATCTGACTATTATTAAATCCATCTATAACGTCAACGTAAGAACGACTTGCTACACAGCTCGCCAAATATCAATATCCTTACAGAGACCCATTGAGAAAACGAGATTTCGTTCCCGGTGCAGTGACTTTAAAAGTTTAGGAGCAAATAGAACGTGAGTGATGGCCGATACACCACTTCGCCGTTGAACAGGTATTATACTCGCCTTTTGGGCACAGAATCAAGAAAAGTAGCGTAGTCTTTTTTTCCTTACCGCCTGCTGGCTGAGGTCCACCGTTTGAAAATAATTCAATAGTTCAGAATAGGTGACCAGTCTCGTCTTCTGAACGGGATTCACAGAACCTGCGAAATGTATAAAATACACGTGAAGCGTGGCATTTTCGCACAATACCTGTCTCGCTTGGTTGAATGGTTTCGACAGCCGACCATTCAGCCTGCGCTTCAAGTAGCTGGGCTCTGGGAGATTCTTCATCATATTGAACGGCTATAAGAAAATATTTTCCTAGCAATACGAATAGATTACGAACCCACCGCTAAGCGCGTGTGATTTTATGGACTTAAACGCCTCTTCCATATCCTTATCGACCACCACTTTGGCGTGAAACATGTCCAAGGGATGACAGAAAGTTCGAACGTTCTATCCGAGAAAAGAATTCTAGACTAAACGCAGGCCAACGTCTCTCTCTCTTTACCCGCACAAAAACAAAGTGCAACTTCATGCCCACGTTCTCCCTCTGATCCATCCAATGCCGAGCGCCGTCCATATCGAGCACCATGACAACGCACGGACTATTGACTCTTCTCGCCTCGAGAAGAGCCCGCTCCGTCGTTCCATACCGATTCTCTATGACCTCGGTCTCTATCCCGTCGAGACTCTCGATCGACGCCGCTTTTTGATATCGATTCAGCCCGCGAGTGTTTTCGGGACGATTTTGCTTTACGTGAGCGTGCTCGACGAACTCGTTCTTATTGACCAACTCGTCGAATTCGCGATTCGATACGAAGTAGTAATCCTTCCCGTCGATTTCGTCGACTAAACGTCGTCTAGTCGTATCTAAGAGACCTTATTCTAGTACGAAATTCTCTTCTTTTTGTATCTCGTCTTTTACGGGTGATGACTTTTGTAAAGACGGCCGGTATTTCGGCGACGAGTCGTCGTACGAGTCGACTCTTGCATCCGCCCGGTGGACCGTAGACGAGAAGCGCCTGTCCCGCTAAACTATGCCGTACTGCGTCCGATCTCAGGCTGATGGACGAGCTCGACGCCTGACTAACTCGAGCGGTCGACGACTAGACAGACAGCGAAGTGTGCCGATTTGTTTTTCCGAATAACGACGCTATTTACGCTTTCTCGTCGATCTTTAGCTAATGGTATTGAAGGAAGTTGTCGCGATGATCTTCGCCGTGTGCTTTCTATCGTTTCTGGGAGCTTGTCCGCTTCGTG
Source organism: Oscarella lobularis (assembly GCF_947507565.1). NCBI lineage: Eukaryota > Metazoa > Porifera > Homoscleromorpha > Homosclerophorida > Oscarellidae > Oscarella > Oscarella lobularis. The sequence continues at coordinate 2,783,507 of NC_089178.1, read as the reverse complement.
CGGCGAGGAATTTGCTGATTCGGGGCCCGGTTCGAAGTCGAAGTCATCTTTGTCTTGTTCTTTAGGATTGTCAGTTAGTGATGCGTATGCTCTAGCTGCGTCGGCTTCGAATACGTCGATTTCGGCTTTGTTTTCGTCCGCCATGGTCCGGCAGCGGCTAACGCGCGCAACAGGGGCGTAACCTACAGTAGCTCAGTAGTGCCAGTAGTGCTATGAATCGACCTCGGCCTTCTCCTCGAACTAGTAGTAGTACTCTGAAGAGTCCGGGTGTGACACTAGCCGCCAAGGATACGATTTCCGAAATCTGGAAAAAGTTGGCTGAGACGAAAGAATTTCACGACATTACTTTTGTTGTGGGGGAGTCCCGAAAAGAATTCAAGGCACACCGTGTCGTCATGGCTACTCAGAGTGATGTGATGGCTAGAATACTTTATGAACAGGAAAGTCAACGTGCCATCATACCTTTGCCAAATACAGATCCCGCCTCTTTCTCGTCGTTCCTTGATTTTCTGTACACCGGAACGGCCATCGTTGATCCCGCATTGATGCCGATGATGGCTACGCTAGCTGATTACTATAATGTATCTACTTTGAGGGATCAGTGCTTTGCATGGCTTCAAAACAATTTATCTGTCAACAACGTCTGCTCTATGCTTGAATTTGCAGCACAGCACATGATGGACGACCTTCACAAAGCATGCATGGAGATGATTCATAAGCAGACGCTCAAAGTCATTCATTCAAGAGCATTTGTTGAGCTAAGTCGAAAGCAAGTCTTGACTATCTTGCAAACTGATGGACTTAGTGCTCGCCAAATTGACTTGTTTAATGCTGTTCAATCTTGGCTCCACTTTGCTGAAGATCGCACAACTGATCAGAAATTGGTTACTGAGTTGTTGCAGTGCATTCAGTTACCACTGATGACAACACAGGAGTTGCTTGGCCCTGTGCAAGACAGTGGACTCTATTCTGAAGCAGCTCTCCTTCAGGCGTTGACTGTCCTCCACTTGCGCCCAGGGCCCTTGCGCCCAACTAGTTGTCAACCACCAGTCTGTCAACCGCATTTGACAGAAGAAGTTTACAATGAAGCTGAACATCAGCTGACGGAAGATGCAGAAAGTTCTCTGATGCACTTTAATAATGCAGCAGGATATAGGCTATCTGAAGATAAAACGGTTGCTTGTACTACACACGGAGGTGGTGAATACGCAATTACATCTAAAACTACAACCAAGAAGAGAATAAATTTGTGGGTTGACACAGAAGATGCTGGTTCGATGTCTTTGGTAAAGATCTACGTTAGAGAATGCCATTATGGCATCACCATGTCCAGAAGGGTGATACAATCATTAGGACGCTACATTGGTCAGCAAGATGGCAGCTGCAAAGAAAAGAGAGCCTGCTCATGGCTAACCGTTTCTTTTCAAATACTCAACATGGGTGCCAATAAGCAACTTGAAGTTCTTCTTAACCATGAGCCTTTCTGCCGTTTTAAGTGTGACTGGTCTTCATACTCTCTGTCTGTCTCAACTAGCAATGCTGGAAGAAAAATTCTTTTTCATTTTTTCTGAACTATTAATTAGGGCCGTCCTTGCAGTTCTTCCTCGTCTCTGCCGTTTTTTGCATGTACTGTACAGTATTTATAGTTCTAACGCGCGCTAATGTCTCGCTTGCGAAACGTTTTTCGGTGTTCTCGATGCGGCTTAGCAGTTCATTTTGACTACTTCGGACAAAAACCTCCGTTTAATAAAGCAATAGTGTACGGAAGGGCAGCCTAAGTCTCTCAAAATGCTTTTGCTTGACACGCAGCAGTCTTCTAGAAGAAGCGTACATTCTAAAAGACCCGTTCGCTCCAGACGATCAGCATTTGACACTAGGAGGTCATTGTTCTCTATGCAAAGACCCAGTCTGCGTGGGACAGGTGCGAAACGAGCGTTTCATTCCGCACGAGTACAACTAAACCTTGCTCTACTGTACTTAGCTTTGTAGCCTGTTCTACACCAAGCGTTTCTGCCTTTCCTGCGTGAAGGCAAGAATCGACGAATTTCCAGACGAAATTAAGAAAGTAAGTGAATAATTTTAAATGAGCCGCCATACTAAAACATTGTTATCCAGGAGGTAGAAGGCAAAGACATTGATGCCATACAGAAATTCGACTGACTCTTTAGAGTGATCGCATTTGACTTGTAGCATTATTTATTAAATTTCTAATGCGCGCAGACTAACCTCCTCTTGGATGTGACTAGCCTTTCTGTTCATTTCGAACCTTTTTAGCGCATTCTACAAAGGCCTTGGTAGCTTCTGAACAATGAAGTGGCTGTCTTGAATGATTAACGTAGCAGGCCAGGAGAGCATCTCTAAGATCATTGCACGCATTACTTCCAGTCTTCAGTGACAGACTATTCCAACACAAAATTATTACCTATTTAATCTACTTATTCCTGAGGTCGACTTACTTTAGCCTATTGCGTATGGATTCTACAGCGTTGTCTGCATCCTCTATCGCTCGATTCTTTTGCGATTCCAGCTGACACATGCATCATCATTGGTCCTTGTCTTTTGTTTTGACTTCAGACTGTACCTTCTCGTCTATCTGTTTTAAATGGTTACTCCACTCCTCCTCTTTCTTTTTCATTTCCTCATTTCTTTCTGCCTCGTTCTGCTTCCACAGTTGATACCACTACAAAAAGTACACTTCCACACAAATAAAGAGCAAAAAAACCACTCGCTCTACCTCAAGAGACTGGCGGTCGTCACCACGAAAAGCCCTACTTCTCTCTTCATTTCCTAAGAATGATGATTATGGACTGCAGCAATGCGGCAAAATTTCGTGTACTATCATCATAACGTGGTACAGTCGTCTTCTTTGCGACAGAATCTTCTGGTCTGGCTTTTCTCGGCTCAGCCAATTGCTTCAGAACCGACTCGGTTACCTAGAAGCGGTGCGCGTGACACGAAGATTCGTCGCTTCCGAGAAACGCACCGCGATGACGTTTGGGTCATCTTCGATCCGTGCGACAGTGACTTTTCGTGGGCTCGACGAGCTTACTCCCATGTTATCGAACTGTTCGTTCGACGAAGCAAAGCGCAGCAATGTGGGCGTGGGCGTATCCTTCCCGTATGTGACGAAATAAACGCACGCTAAGAATCGTCGAAATTTCGTGACTTTTCGTGTGACGGACGGCTCTGCGATGGGTCAATGTGCGAGCTACGTTATCTGTCCGGCATTTCGGAAAGGGGGACAGAATCGCTACACGGAATTCGTCCCAAACAAGAACTGGTATGATGGCGACTGTCGAAAGCGCGTTCTCACTCGCCGATCAATTGATCCTTAGGCGATACACGGACGAACAACTGCTCAGCGAACTCCAAGGAAACAACTCGGGCGAAAACGAAGAAGAAAGTCGGCCGTAGAACCTTGATATCTGACGCGCGCACTAAACACGTTCTTTTCTCAGTGCACGGCGAAGAAGCAAGCGGCGATAATCCAGAGTAAAGATTCTATTACCCTAAAAAGTCAATTCCTAGAGCGATATTTTAGGAGCTCGGGTCTACTGCAACAGCAGACAAGAGAATCAGTTGAAAGGTGGGGGACTCTTATTATATCTCACGAGATCACTAATGAATTATTTATTTAAAATGTAGCATCGACAATATAATCGAGGTTCAGGGAGACGAGGAAGAGGTTCAAGTCCCCGAGGAAGATTTGAACGAACGGATTGAAGTGCCTGTCTAAAATAGAGCAGTTTGACGGGGGATGGGGTAATTTTATACAAAAAGAAACGGGACCATATTCTTTTGTACATACCGCACACACACAATCGTGTTACATAAAAGAACTACAGTACGTCACTTGCCTGTGCTTTTTACTGCTTGAATTCTCTGACGCGCTTCCAGTTCTTCTTGTCTCGCCTTAGTAGAAAAATTGCGTTATGGTCCAATACCCCCCCCCCCCCCCCCCCCCCCCCCGATGGTTTCCAGTCGCTTACTTTGGTTCCACGAAATAGTAAATCAAAAAGAACGTAATTGCAAACAAAAGCAAAAGTCCTCCGACAACCAGATAGATGATAGGCACGAAAAAACGTCTTCCACCAATCGATGAAGTCGTGGAGAACACCAACGACTTTGTACCGTCGAATACAGTGACAGGAAAATCTAGAAGAGACAGGCAGAAAAAAATATGACGTACTGAGCGAATAGAGTAGAAAGAAGCTCAAAAGGAAACTCCCTTGATACTCACTGTAATTTATTTTCACTGTGTACGGTACTCCAGCTTGCAGGCCGCCTTCGATTTTTGCATAGAGCTTTCGAAATCGCGGAAAGGCGGCCGTTCTCATCCACACGATAAGGTCCTCATTGATGAAGCCTGTATTGCTGACATCATTGGATAGGCCCCACACGGGTACGGGCCAGCTGGGCGGTGGTAACGTAACGTTGACAAAATGTTTTTTCAGCTCTTCAATTGTCGACGACGGTTCAGGATTCTTAAACTTGCCCTTATAATCGCTCGGCCAAGCAATGCCAGTCCGAGTCCAACTGACGTCACTGCCATCGCTCAACGCGATATTGAAGGAATCGTTAAAAAGGCTATTAGCTATCATGCCACACGGCGCATAGGGAAGGAGACCGTCTCCAACGTCACCATCTTCAAACGGATCGCAATTTCCATTGGTTACAGTTGGATCGCCCATCAACTGATCGTCATCGCGCGACTTGACGTAGCGACGATGATTCTGAAAGAATTCGGTCAGGAAGTAATAGACGTAGACGGGACCGGTGAAATTTTCCTGGAGGACGAACGTGCGATTGCACTGGCACGCGTCGCGTCGTAAATGAAGACGATCAGACGACGACGTATTTAGAAGATAATCGGCGCACGTTGACTGATTGATTGACGATTCCGACCGGTTATTTGTAGTCGCGCACCGAGTGTAGTCCAATTCGTACTCTTTCACCTAGAGAGAGAGAGAAAGAAATCGTTTGTCTCGAAGCTTCGTTTGATGTGGCACTCACGTCTCTGACTATTCCTAAGAGAAATCCGCCAACTATTACAAAGACGATGCCTGCGATGGTGAAGAGAACGCCAAGCACGGCCCCCGACCAGATCGGTTTGCAGGCGGACATCTTTTGCTGCCTCCACAGTGCCTCTGCTCGCACGCGCGTCAGCGTACGCGTTGCACAATTGATGACCGGTACCTGATGGCTTGCGAGACTTTGGTTTGTCTTCCGTCTTCGACGACGCTTCGACTTTCTCCATGTCCTGTGGCTAGATCCCGGATAATCGACGACACGCGTTTTAAAAAATTAATCGAATTATCAATTCATCCATTAATTTCTGTCGAGTTAGATTTTATAGCTTCGTGTGCAACGCTCTCTAGTTCTTCTAAATCTAAGTCCAAGTCCGCCCGAGATATGCTGATCTGAAAATAATGAGTCTAAGAAGAAGCACATCTCTTTTTGTTACTTTCCAACCTTTGCCAGTTTCTCTGAAATCTTCTGAAACTTTTTCCTACTACAAAACCAGATGTTTCCTGCAGTTTTGCTTGCCTCTTCTTTCTTACCTAGCCGTTTGTGCCCAAATGCAATAATCAGTCAGATAAAGCTCATTCAGAAGTTGTCTCGATTCGGCCCTCTCCACCATAAAATGGAGTTCAAGTAAGCACTTGACAATTTGGGGTCGACCTGTACCAGCAATTATTCAACTTGAGGCCAAGACCAACGGTGTTTTTAAATCAAAGTACCTGCATCAAACGTTCTTTTCAGGTCCTCCAAAATCCGCAGCGTCAAGCCAAAGTGACGATGTAAAGGATAGATAAGAGATCGTCTACAGCAAGCGACTGACGTTTCGCGAAGCGACGCACAATTCTACCAACGCAAATAATAAAATCCGCAATGAATACAAAAACGTACATGTAGCCAAGACAACAGAGGACTTAATTTTGCCACAGTCCAAGACGATTCGACCTATCAGCAATTTTGACCAATATATAATATTGATTCTTTCCTGACCGTGTTTTCTCCTTCAGTGATGCGATGATTGTAGCAGTAGGCAAAGAGAATGTCGACCAGACCCAAATAGACAGCTCTCTCTTCTTCCTTATCTAATAAATGTGAGAAACCACATGAAGAGTCAAGAAAACTGAAGAGAGAGAGAGAGAGGCACGGTCAATAATTTCCTAAATTTAGGATATATTCTCTGCGAGGCAATCGTCTCATCTTTTCCTTTTCCTCGTCAGTGAAGTCTACTACTAAACACATTGCTACACTTAATTAATTAAACACATTTTTGTTTCAGAACCTAATTTGCAAATTTTTGGCTTGTAAGCAAGGATATTTTGAATGTCAGCGTTCTCGAATAGATCATACCTATAAAGAGATATGAAGACACTGCTCCCCAGATATAGTCCTTACAAATAGCGATCTGGATCAAAGGCCTTGTTCTCAGCATCTATCCGAAGTTGTCGTCGAGCGCTTGCGGGGGTTTGATCCGGATTAGGCAAGTCTAAAAACTCTTGGTAGTCCTACAGACACGCATACTTGTTTAGAAGGTAAGCCTACTACTGTACATAGCAAAAACATACATCACAGCTTGAGAATAGACACTTCAAGCGATTGGCAAATCCGTATTGAGGTCTGGATAAGGAAACCTCTTGACCGTCGTCAATCTTATATACACAGAAAGAGAGAGAGAGAGCAAACGATAGAGAAAAGAGGAGACGCTCAGAACAATGAAAATGCGTACTTTTGGCAATGCTTGATCAACAAACCAATCCAATTCAAAATCGTCATCATCATCATCGTCATCGTCATCTCCTCTGCCGACCTGGGCAATTGCGCCTGCAGCACTTTCCTGAGAGTCTTTTGAACGAATCAATCAATCAATTACTGTCTATCCCCTACAAGACACGTTGCACCTGGAAGAATTTCTATAGATGGTCTAGTGACTTTCTTTTTCGACTTGGGTGCCATCAGAGCTGTGAGCATGTCCAGCCCATCAAAGTGCTGTCCAGGGCTGACTTTTGGTAAATACACCAAAATGTGACCTGCAGCGGAAAAAATCGTCAAGCGAATATCATTTTCTGCTTGTAGACCTTTATCGACGTCGTATTGCGCCTTCTCTCGGCCGTCCTCGACAATTTCGCCTGGAAAATTCAGCCTGAAATATTCGTTTAGATATTTTTGACCTGAGCATCGTGACCTTTGTTAGTACCGTAGATAATAGGGCTTCATGTAGAAGAGAAACACCGTTTCTTCTATGTGAAATTCCACATCGGATATCTACGCAATCCGTACGGACGAATCTAGGTCACAATGGATGAGGCGTACTGTTACCTTAGCATAAGGAACGATCAGCTTCACGATGACAAACTCGTCTGTCTGGCTCAAGTCGAAAGCGGGAGTCAGCATAATGGAGAATTCACCGGAGAACACACGTACGATGGGAACTTCAACCAAATAGGCTCCCGTATAGTCTACTATGGAAGCTTTTAGCTGGACATCGAAGGAAATTGCATCGTGGCTGCGAGGCTTGGGCATGGAAATGTACGTCTCCTTGTTTCAACAACACGCTGTGACGAGTGGCGAAGTGCTGCTCGAGCTCACCGAGACGCATCTGCGAGAGATGGGCGTCACGACGATAGGACATCGACTTCTTCTGACTAAACGAATACGCGATATGAAAGGCACAGGAAGCGCAAGCGTTTCTCTCGACGGAAGAATGAACAGCATAGGCGAACTTTTTCAAAGGTTTGTAACACCTTAAACTGACCACGCCCTTCGCTCACAGCAAAAAAACTGACGTCACGTGTGTCCGGCAGGCTTCAAGAAGAAAAATGGAAAAGACACTTTGCCTCCTTTCCGCGACGAATTTTCATCATGCGCCACGGGTAACTATTAGAGCCAATTTACTAAGTCTAATAAAATAGCGTTGTTGTACTGTACAGCGAGTCAGTAGGAAACGTTGACAAACGACTGTATAGAACGATGCCAGACAGTCGCATGTATTTGACAGAGAGAGGTGTTGAGCAGGCTCGAGTAAGTCTAAAGAAACGTCTTGCTTTTAAACGCAGCGTTGTGTGTCGGTTTCAGAGAGCTGGCCAACGAATTAAGGATATTATTGCTAATGAGAGCATCGCCTGTTACATATCTCCTTTTACCCGATCGAAGCAGACGTTTGATGCAGTCAAGTTGGCTTTCAGGAATGATCAAGTACACGCAAAAACGATTCTGGATCTATAGATACATTAGTCGTTTTTTTTCAGGTTACTTGGACAGAAGAGCCGCGCATTCGCGAGCAAGAATGGGGAAATTTTCAAGATCCGGAAAAAGTCGAGGAAGTGATGGAAGAACGAAGAAAAATTGGTTCCTTCTATTTTCGTTTTCCAACGGGAGAAAGGTCAGTCAAAGTCCTATCAAGCGGCTTTCCTTTTAAAATAAAATTGAGGGAGTCTGTAGACTCTGTACACCTGACATCCTCCTCACCTACGTGGTATTGATGCAAATCTCTTTAGTGGAGCTGATGTGTATGACAGAGTTTCTTCCTTCCTTGAAACGCTGTACCGAGACATGAAGAAGGGACGATGCAAACAGAACATACTGCTTGTCACTCACGGGCTCACCAGCCGTCTCTTTCTCATGCGTTACTTCCATTGGGAGGTTAGATTGAAAGATGTGTACTTGTTTTTCAATTCGGAAATCTTTTCCTCTCTAAAGGTGGAGCGATTTCACCGGCTTTGGAATCTGGAAAACGGCGAATTCGTTGTACTTGAATTGCAGCCGGAAGGCGGCTATATTTTGACAACCGAACTCAAAAGCGAATAGAAAAAAAAACGCAAGAAAATAGGATGATAATTCAATCGATGAAAACTGCTGTCGTTATGCTACAATGTGCAGCTTAGACCGCCATCAACAACAAAAACCTTGGAACTCGATTAGAAAATAAAATAGGAGACCTTTTCTTTCCAACTCACCTGACCGCTAATACCGTCAGCCGTGGCGGCAAAATAAACAGCAGACGCAATCTCATCCGAATTACCAAATCTCCCCAAAGGAATCCCCTTCCGAATTTTTTCCTCGTCAAGCCCCACGGTCATATCGGTACGAACGAATCCGGGAGCGACCAAATTGACTCGAATTCCTCTCGCGGCGACCTCCTTCGCCAACGACCGATTGAAACCAACCAAACCGGCTTTGGAGGCACTATAGCCGCATTGGCCCTCATTCCCGATCAATCCGACGACGGATCCCACGTTGACGATCGATCCTCGACGCTGTTTTAGCATGAACGGTAAAAAGGCCTTGCACGCGGCCATCGAACCGATTAGATTCACGTCGAATAGGCGTCGAACGTCGTCGAATTTCGTTCGCACGAAAAGGGAATCGCGATTGATGCCCGCCGAGTTCACGACGACGTCGACGGCGCCGAAAAGGTCGATCGTTCGTCGCGCCGTCGACGCGATCGCTCGTTCGTCGGCGACGTCGCACGCCACATTCACGACGGCGGCGTCGTTTTCGAGCTCCTTGTCGGGATTTCGGCTTGCTGCGACGACGCGATAGCCTTCGGCTACCATGCGATTGCACACGGCTCGGCCGATTCCTCTCGAACCGCCGAAGACGACGCAGACTTTGCTGCTACTCATCGCGCAATTACCCGTTTGGATATCCCGGAAGTGCATGACATGGGTAGTTCTTTCGCCAAGTTGGCCGCGATCGATTTCGCTATTCAAGGTAGCGGATTTCTGCTCGCGAACCTTTTTCAAACGGAGAAGTTCTACGATTTGACTGGCAGCTTGACATTCGTCGTCGTCGCTCTGCAATCGCTCCTATGGGCGAAGAGACGAGCGACGACGCGCCAGAAAGTGCAGACAGCTCTCGTCTGCACGTGGGCTGCTCGCCTCGGTCTTTTTCTCTTCTTTCGCGTTCTAAGAGTGGGAAAGGACAGCCGATTCGACAAGATCAAGACCAATCCGTGGAAATTCCTCGTGGCATGGACTCTTCAAGGAAAGCAATTATATTGATTTTACTAGCCCGTACGCGACAACTTTTTTTACAGGTGTGTGGGTTTTAGTGACTCTGGCACCGTCTCTTATTCTCAACAGTAAATCTAATGACACGCCCCTGCAAAACCGAGACTATTTTGGCTGGATACTCTGGACATTTGGATTCCTCTTGGAATCAATTGCAGACCATCAAAAGAACACGTGAGTAAATCCACCTTCTTCGGTCCTTCTCAGTACCATTCAACTGATCTATCTAAGGTTTAAAATGGATCCTGCCAATAAAGGAAAATGGATCAACAAAGGCTTATGGTCCATTTCCCAGCATCCCAACTACTTGGGAGAAATACTCTTATGGATTGGTCACTTGATTCCGGCTACGTCTGTTTTCGATACGCCATTCGACTACATCAGCGTCGGTTCCCCACTTTTTATTGCCTTCCTCTTGATTCGCGTCTCAGGAATCAACATGCAAGACAGGCAAGGGCTAAAGCGCTGGGGAGCCGACGCCGCCTACCAGGAGTACATACGCAGCACGGCAAAACTCATCCCATACATTTGGTGATTGTTCTTGTAAACTACAGTCTTCCTCTAGAGTGCACGATGGTAGCATTCTAAGCTAATAAAAAAATAAATACAGTTGGCATTCCGTCGGTCCCGCTACTGCGTGCTTCGAGCACGCGGTCAATCTTCTCATTTCATCATTCCTACGTTACTTACGACTCTCTACACGCACTATGTTACGATAACTATCACCACTGTGGCTCTTGATTCGCTTTCTCAGTTGGTCTCCAACGGCTTGTGCGTCTTCACGCCGTTCTCCAAGCTCAATTCGCGGCATTTCCACGTCTCCTCTAACAAAGCCGTCTCCTGATTCGACTTACTTCGTTTCTGCTCTTCGTCGCCTTGATCGACCGTCGTCGACGATACCGTCGCGTCGTCGTCTGCAAGCGAGAGAGACAGCGATTCATTGGCGACGAGATTGGGATCGTTGCCGACGTCCTCAAACAATATTTCGTGATCTGATGTCGAGTGCACTTTCGATTCCCTGTTCAAAGATGATGATGATGTCGACGACGACGACGACGACGACGACGACGACGACGGTGGGACGACAGCTCGGAGAGGAAGCGTGAGAAACGTTTCTGGCGGTATCGGAGACCGAGGAAGAGGAGGTATAGGCGAAGGACAGTCGCTGCTGCTATTGAAGTCCGACGATTGACGGCGCACTTTGGCGGGATTGGCAAGTCCATCGTCATCGCAAAACCTTTGGAATACAGACGAGGCAGGATGAGGAAAAAAGGTGCGTGCACGTCTGCTACGTACCCGTTGCAGAACGAATCGTCCGTTGTGACCACAAGAACGTTCTAAAAAAACGCGTACAGGAATTCGTAAACACTTCGAGTGGCGTGCAGGTGCGAGTGTGGTCATCAATTGCACTAGAACAGTATGTATACTAGGATCCAACCCTACGGTACTAGTGCACAGTATCTGATGTAAGAAGGAATCACTTATACAAACGCCCTCGATACTGCGTTTTTAGTTTGCCCCGAGTAGGCCCTGTTACTCTGTATGTTTTATAGCGAAAAACTTTTCTCTCAATTACATTCTTGTCCTCCAATGGGCGTGAACGAACCCTTACCTTTTCCACGCCCCTGAGAAATTTATCGCAACGGCGGTAGTGCCGTTTCGGTTCCACAATCAACTCGCAAAGTCGCTGTAGCGTAAATGGAGCGCTAAAAAGACCACTTAGTCAACAAAAAGGCCCCCCTTTGTCGAGATTTCGCCCGTTTGCCTTTCAAATCGTTCGAGCGCGTCGAAAATGCGCGAGCGCACGGCCTCGAAGGAATCGGGCGAGTCGGGCGGGTCCGTTTCGTAAGGACAGCTCGCGTAGAACTCGGCACACGCCTAGGAAAGGCGAGTACGCGACTCTCGAAAATAAAAGGAGAGTCGCGGGACTTACCGCGGCAAGCGATCGTGTTACGAGAGGTTTGAGTAGTGGCCACGAAACGCTAGAATAACGCTTCAGTTCTCTCGCGACGTCGATCGCGATCCGTTTCTACCTCGTTTCGCCCGTTCGGGCGACGTCGCCTATGAGAGCGCGAAGACGGGGAGCGATTTCCGCATCGTTTTCAGTGTTTTCGAGTTCTAGAAAAGTCGCGAGCGTTCGTTGGAGCGTATCGAGTCGACGGGATCGACGAGGGACGTACTCTTTAGCTCGTCGACGAGAGAAACGTCCATTTTTCGTGGTTCCACACACGTGTGTTGCGCACGACGACGTCATGCGATGACGTGAAGAGATAAATCGCAATACGTATACATACATATGTATTTTCTCAGAAGGCCACCATCTTCAAAAATAATACACGTTTTTCTTCTAAACTGTTATAGACACCTTCGGTTTCTGCTGGTTGTTTTCGTGCTCCTTATACTTGACATACGAATATAAAAGGCTTCCAAAAACGCTTATATTCAAGCCAGCGAAATTCGTCAGCGAGAACACGTAGTCCCCACCAAAAAACATACCAAAATAGGTTACGACAATATTCTTCAAACAGCCGACAATAGTCGTCGTCAACGCCGAATTGACGGCTGTGCAAAGAACAGTCGAATACATGAGAACAAACCCCATGAAACACGACAGTGCAAACTGAACGACAAAAAACGAACTCTTCCAGAGCGGAAAACTAATAACTCGCTCAAAATCGCCCGTACAGAAAGCAACCGCCGTCGCCGGTCCAATCATAAAGAGCGAGTTGTAGTAGAGAAGGCCGTACTTGCCCAAGTCCTTAGCATCGAGCTTCTGCTTGAGATAGACCCCGTTCGCCGCCGTGAAAAAGTCATTGAGAAGAATATAGGAATAGGCGAGCGAATCGAAGGCGAGATCGGCGGACGCGGCGACGAGAGCGCCGCCGATCATGAGAAAGACGCAGAACGTGACGGAGATCGGTGCGCGATAGTCGAGTAGGAGCCGTTCGCCGATTAGGGTCATGAGGATGGAGAAGCGACGCAGGACGGTGAACATGGGCAGGCTGAGGCGTTTCGTGCTCGCTAGGCCGAAGACGAGGTTGCCGGCGTGGAGAGCGGGAAGGGGCCACACGCGACAGACGATGTTCGACTCGAAGTCGGGAAAGGTGATCCATTTCAACGCTTTGGCGAGTCGGAGAAGGAGAATTGCGGCGATCATTTGACCGATCGCTGCGAATTGGAATGACGGGAAGCCGTTCGAAGTCAGCACGCTTTTCTGAAGAAATACGACGAATATGGAAGAGAATGCGTAGAAAAGAGCGGCTAGAACACGCTCCCCTAATGTTCCCATTTTCTCTCCTAGCGTGCGCATCAGTGACGTGACTACCGCGCGAAAGAAATTCCACTGGGGAGTGACCCGTCTCAATTTACGTTTTCGCAACCTAAAAGGTCGTTTTGTCGTTTACAACGTGCGTATGATCGTTTTAAGTCTGCAATGTAGAGCCGAGTTTTAGTAAACTATTCGTTTTCAATAATAACCGGCTTTGACGTCACTTCCGTTTCTTCAGTCCATGCCATGGTTCTGCATGACGTGGAACTTCGTCGAACAGGAACAGAAACAGCAGCAACGCTCGACGGCCTTCCAGCAATGCTTCGAGTCGCTTGCGTAGCGGACTCGCTGTCATCTTCTTCAAGATCTAGCAATTCCTCCAGGGCATTGTTAAGAGACATTTTTCTTTCGACGATCGACCTCTGCTCTGTAACCCACTCCGCAGTCGTATCAAGTTTGTCAGCGCTTCTCGAATGCATGACAGCGTGTGGATTGGCCACCGGCTGCTGCGAAGCAGCAAACGTGTCCGTGGACTCACTTAGTCTTACTAAGTAACCGCCTTGAGACGCTCTCCTTCGATTGCTCCACGACGCTGCCGATTCCCGTAACGATAATTCTCCGTCAGCTGCGTCATTAAAAGTGCGTAGTAGACTATTTCTGTATAGATCATCCAGCGTGTTTTTCATTGAGATTTCCGTGTCTTTTAGGCGCTGGCGTTGTTTCCTGCCAAGAAATAGTTATAACATCATACATGTACATCAATTCGTAATCTAACCTGTAAATTCGACAAAAGGCGATAGCAAGTACGGCGTTTGTTACGAGGCTGACAAGAAGAAACAAAATCATAATGACGTATGCCACTACGCCTTGCAGTGATCCGTCGTCGTCGTCGTCTTCGTCGTCGTCGCCGCGGCCATCGCCGCCGCCGCCACCGCCGCCGCCGCCGCCGCCGTCACCGCCGCCGCCGCCGCCGCCGCCGCCTTGATTCGAATCATTGGAAGCAAGAAACGGTGTTGTAACACTGAACTTTAAAGTCGAGCGATTCTGCCGCGGCCTCCTGGTAGTCTTTGGCCTTTTCATAGGCTTTGGCTCAGCAGTGGGACAGTCACGCAGTGCCGAACAAACACAGATTGTGACACACGCCGACTGTTCCACGGTGACAATTGAGAGGATCTCCGATAGATTAATTGTGCTGCTCACGTTTATCACGAGCACGTATTCTAATTCCGAGATCGAGCTTGCTGAACAATTCAACTTCACCTCGCCACTGTTGCGGTCAATAGCAAAATGCCCTCTTTCGTTTCCCTTAGCAATGGAATACCCGCTTCGAACAGTTCCTCCCAGCTCAGTAACATCGCGTCTGAAAGGGCCGAGAAAGAGTTCGACGATGCCAATTGTTTCTCCAGGACTCGTGTTATTGACATCGATAAAATTGTAGTGCCGATTCCAAACGTCTGCCGGACCTAGTTAGAAAAGACAAAGACAATGACCGTTAGGCTGTGTAAGCGTTACGCCGAGTGCCTCTTAGCTAACAGTACGTCGTGCCCGTTTCGCCCCGGCACCGTACAACTACACCAGGAAGGAAAGGAAAGCAAGAGAAAGAAGAGAATTTTGAGTTGATGCCCGAACTCCCAAACCTGTCACGTACACGCGCGGCGCGGCGTATACTTACAATTCGATGTCACACTCTCCATTCCTTTTTCGCTACCCCAGCCACGACCGTGTCTCCCGACGGCAGTTCCGATCGCGAGCAAGACAAGCGTATGCAATCTCCACGACATTGCTACCCAAGTCATTCGCGAGTCGACTCGGAGCTTGCGCGAGCTTCGCCGCGACGGCCCCAACTGGCAACTACCACGAACCGAGAGGAAGTTTCGACTGCCAGAATCAACAGAAGGACAATGGCATTAATTCCTGGCCTCGAGCGACCAGCCACGAAGCCATCAGCAGTCTGTTGACCCATTTCTCGACCGCGCCCCCTGACCCCGTGCTATGTAACTGGCAGTACCAGGTTCAATTATTCAATCATCTTTCCCCCACTTAGTTTGTTCCAATCTGAAATGACGAACAAATAAAAAAACGCACGTCACTTGCGTACAGTTCCTTGTTTTCTTTGCAAATAGCGTTCCTTGGCGGCGGCCACGCTTGCGTCAGTATTTCGCTTTGCAAGTTTCGAAGCCGTGACGCCTACGCACAACACATCCAAACTTGGTAAAGCCAACTCGCAATAAACATAAATTAATCTTATTGTCATAATCATGCATCCACCTACCTGCGTCATCCACTTTGTCATCGCCGTCGCCATCGACGTCCGCCAGCGTCGACGGCCGATCGACGACGTCGCCGTCGACGGCACCAGAACTGCTCAGCATGTGCACGTCGACGATGTGCAGTCGAGGCAAGAGATCCTTGATCCATTCATAGCGAACCTTTATTGATCAACGAATAAAAAAGAAAAAACGAGGGGAAAAGAACAACGCGGCCGCGTACCGGACAGACGGTACGAGCGTAGACACGCGTCGTCCAAACGACTTCGTGATAAACAATCCAATCGAGACTTTCCTCGAGCCCAAACAACTGCAAGGAGGCAATGTGTAGCACAATATGCGCGCAAGAATCCTCTTGCGTACCGCCGACGACGGATGAACGTGAAGCAAGGTGCCGTGTCCGTCCATTGCTCGAAAGCCTTTGCCGGCCGGAGCTCTGCGTAGCGGCGGAACGATTTGCAGGCGCGCGCGCGCGCGCGCGCGAATCGAAGAAACGATCTTACTTTCTGGCGGTGTTTGTAAAGAAGCCCGCGCAAATTGACTGCCGGACGCGGTCACTTAGCGTTGCGTTGCTCTTTTCGTCGCCGCCTCGAGATCGGGGCACCTATTATGGATAAAACGCGGCGGGGTAACCATGGAAGAAGAGATGCAGAAACATCTAAATTTAACTCTCAAAACCACCCACTCACTCTTATTTTCCCGAGAAGAGAGGCGAGTTGGTCGTGAACTTTTCTCGCCATCTTCATCGCTCGCCAGTGAACGAAATGAGACGAGCACCAAGCGCTCGGTTTGTCACTGTACGCACAAAAAAAACCTCAAAGGAGCATCGTCACTAGGGACGGCTCCCCAATACCTCTCGTGGCATTTCTGATAGATGCAAAGAAGTGTGGCAAAGTCGTTGCTACCGCCCGCTCGGTCAGCAAGCCACTGATGAGACTCGCTTGCCCTTTGTATGTCGCGTTGTTTGACTAAGTTCATAATTCCAATCCTTAGTTACTCCCCCCCAGGTCCTCGACGTTTCTACGCTCACCTGGTCGCACAAAGACGTTTTCGACGGACAGCATGGCACTGATGGGAAGCATGGCTTGATCGCACTTCAATTGAACGGATCGAATCAACGCTCTTGCCAAGCCGGGGGACAATGGCAGTTCGGCCATCTGTCGTCCCAGTGCCGTCACTTCACCGCGCCTACACAAGAGTACTGACTGATTAACTGCTCTCCCCAAAACGCGCGAGTCCGACTAACTTATCTATAGCCTCAAAAATGTACAACTGCTTCAGTGCTTCGAGTAGCATGCGCTCCTCTGGTGGATCGACGTAGTCGAAATTGAGAACGTCGCGAACGCCGAGGCACTTGAGACTCAGCACGACGCTCGTCAAATTCGTTCGTTGGATTTCCGGCACCATGTCCTTCGTCATGCATTTGTCGTGAAAGTCGCGCGTGTAGATGCGGAAACACTTTCCGGGCGCCGTACGACCGGCACGACCCGATCGTTGGGTCGCCTCCGATCTAGAGAGAGAGAAAAAAACAGAAAAGTTTTAGTGAGAAGAGTTAGGAATGCTCGGCTGTACTTCGATATGGGTACGACCGTCAGAGCATCGAGACCCGTTCGAGGATTGAAAATCAGCTGCTTCACAAACCCGCTATCGACGACGTATCTTCACGCAAAAAGAAAAGAAGTGAAGAAGTTTCCTTCTTCTTCGCGTTCTGTGAAGAATAAGACCTTATGCCATCGATTGTTAGCGAAGTACCAGCTATGTTCGTAGCGACAATAATTTTCCTAATTCCTTTTCCGGCGGGCTCAAATACTGCGCGCTGTTGATCTAAAATGCAAACAACGCTGTGTTGACACCAGCCTTTTAACTAAGTAATTATTTACCCGTTGGCATTGCTCCGTATATAGGCAATATGAGTACGGCCTCTACGTCGGAATGTTGCACGTCGTACTCGTAGTCGACGCGCTCGGCTCGATCAAATAATATGTCGCACGCCGTCTCAATTTCCGCCTGTCCCGTCAAAAAGACGAGCACGTCGCCGGGCGGATATTCGACGTGAATATCCATGACAACTTCAACGACCTGTCTTGATGAGTAAAGAGAGATTCTCTCTTTTTGTTTTACCGCTACATTCACCTTTGATACGTAGTTGGGATTCTTTGCGTCTGATTCGGTTATTAGGTCGCAAAAGATGTTGTCCACAGGAAAAAGGCGACCGGGAATCTCAAAAACGGGACACCCGTCGAAAAAATTCGAAAACTTTTTCGGATCCAACGTGGCCGACATAACGACAATCTTGGGACAGCGTCGCCCGTCCGCTTTCGATTGCACGACGAGCTTCTTAACCAGCCCAAACAAAATATCCTAGAAAAAAATTCAAAAATCAAAAATTTTAAAAATTTAATTAACGAATTCCTTCTCACCGTATCGAGACTTCTCTCGTGCGCTTCGTCGAGCACGACGACATCGTACTTATCCAAATGATCGTCGGTGAGAAATTCTCGCAATAGACAGCCGTCGGTCATGT
This sequence comes from Oscarella lobularis, assembly GCF_947507565.1. Classification (NCBI taxonomy): domain Eukaryota; kingdom Metazoa; phylum Porifera; class Homoscleromorpha; order Homosclerophorida; family Oscarellidae; genus Oscarella; species Oscarella lobularis. The sequence goes on along the minus strand of NC_089178.1, from coordinate 2,765,423 downwards.
ACTTGATTTTCGTCTTTTCCGACGTGCACGTGTCGAATCGGACTTGATATCCGACGACGTCGCCGACGTCGCTCTCCATCTCGTCGGCGACGCGATGGGCGACCGATATTGCGGCGACGCGACGCGGTTGCGTCACGGCGATCGCCCGATCGTCCGTCGCGAGGCCTGCTTCGTAGAGATATTGGGGAAGTTGGGTCGTTTTGCCGCTGCCCGTTTCGCCGATTACGACGAGGATTGGATCCGTCTTGACGGCGTCGATTAGATCCTTCTTAAACTCGGCGATAGGAAGAACGGGCCCCTGTTCGGATCGTCGCCTCGATTTGGACATGGTTTTCGATCGATTGAGAAGAGATTGTTTTTTCGTAGCGCACGCTAGATCTTGTGATTTTCCAGTTGCGCAGTAAAAGGTGTCAAGAGGTGTCAAGTCGCTAGCAAGCCGCAACTTCACTACGTCACGTTTTTGGCCGCTAAACCAAAATGCTGCGTGACCCAAAAATCGCTTTTTCCTTCTCACTAGCTCTTACCGCCATCATTGTTCACTGTAAGAACATCCGCCGGTTGACGGAACATTGCAACATTAGTACTGTACTTTCAGATGGAGTTGCAGAGACTTCTATCGGTGGAACCATTGGAAAAGACCGCGTGCTTCAGCTCAAAGATAGCCCCTTCGCCGTCGTAAAAAACATCCGTGTCCTCAACAACGTCACATTGACAATCGAGCCAGGAGTGATTCTATACTTCCAAAATCAATCGCAATTGATACTCGACGGCACTCTCATCGCTCGCGGCACGCCATCGCAAGGCATTCTCATGTCCGGCGGCGACAAATGGTGGACGTGGGGCGGCATTGTTCTGACGGCTCAAAGTGCCGTTCAAGAAACGACGAACGCAACGCGATTTTACCGCAGCTCGAGCGTGCTCGAGCACGTTGAAATCAGAAACGCCGGCAAATCGGCGACGAGCGTCGTTCCGGCAATGCAAATCGCCCGCGCCGCTCCACGAATGCACAACGTCACAATTGCATTTGCGTTCGGCACGGCTATCGAGCTCGTCGCCGTGCACGGCGACGTCGACTTCAGCGATATCGTCGTTCGAAACGCTTCCTTCTACGCCATACAAGGATCGTGCTCGCGTGTGTTTCAGTGCGTCGATTGCGTCTTGGAGGGAAACTTTGCCGGCGGAATTGCTATAGATAGGATTCCGCTTGCTCTCGACGTGCCGACGCCTCCGTCGAAGGCGACCGATTTTAGCTATCGAACTGGTTCGCCCACGTCGTCGTCGTATTTCGTTGGTGACGACGGCTTTTGGTTTTCTTTCAACGACTCCACAAAGGTCCTAAATCGCATTCTGTATACGTCGACTGGCTATGGCCTAAGTATCGATTACGCGAGACAAAGGTTTTCCGGTGGGACAGCCGAAATCGTCGATCTCGTCACGGGAGCAAGTCCGCTTGCAAAGCTGCGTTGGGAAAACTCGACCGATTCTCTGTCATCCACCTTTACAACCGAGTCCAATCGTCTCCTTCTGATATACAAGCCCAGCGGCACGGCAATGACTGGTGACGTCCTCGCCTTCGTCGCACGTCATCCTCTAGGTGAGCCAACAGCTGGAGTCTATAATATAAAAATTCTCTCCTTCCTTCGTTCATTAGACGCTCGCACTGTCAGTGTCGTTCGTACAACGATCAACAAGGACAACGGCAGTTGGTCGGCTGGTGACGGTTTATCTCTTAGTGGCTATGTGGGTTCCGTGACGCTTACCGACCTTTGGGTGGCAAATCATAAGAATAACGGAATAACACTTCTTGGGACAGGTGGCTACGTCAGAATTGCAGACTCCGTTTCCGCTTACTTTTACTCGATCAACTATCGAAGTCATCCCGACTGGGACGACGCCTCTCGAATTGGTATCGACTTTGAAATGAGATCGTTCTCCGTCGTCGTGACCGGATGCAGAATCGTCGGCTATTATCATAATGGTCTGTATCTCGTGTCAAAGAGTCAAATGTCGATCAATGTGAGCGGAAACGTTTTGACGAAAGGAGTTGACACGACCGAGAGTCCTCTTCTCGTCCAGAAAACAGCGCCCGCTTTTCCCAATTCCACTTTTAGCATCGGCGAACAATTTACAGACGGAGCCGTTTACGTGAATAACAATACCGTCGAATTTAGTCGAACCATTGGCCTCGATTTAGAAGTCACTGATCAATACGGCGGAACAGATCACATCGAAGTCGTAGGAAATGTCATCTCGAATGGAGACGTCGCTTTTCGATTTAAACAATTCACGGGATCTTCTTCGACGACGACTCTGATATCCGACAACACTTTCGTCAATCACACTACCAATTGGTATACCCAGTGGACGGCCTCCGTTTACGTGTCAGCGACGACTGCAGCCAGTGTAACAATATCCAGAAACTTCATGACGAAAAACGAAGGAAAATACGTCCTTCAAGTCACGTCGAACGTAACGTTTGATCCCAACAAACAGAGCACGATGGTTGTCTTCGTGAACAATAATACTCTCATCGATAATGATGTGACAGACGGTTGGATAGGTAATACTCCAAACGCCGTGCTGCAGCTGGGAACGACTCGATACATCTCGTGTCAATACAATGTACTGGCCAATCCCAAATCACGGTACGAGCTCGCTGTCCAGACTCGAGCCAGCTCTTCGCTTGACACAATCGACGTTCAGTACAACTACTGGGGTACGACCAATCAGACGCGCATACAAAGTCGAATCTACGATTTCGTCGACACTAATTTTGTCGCGTTGGCTTCGTACTTTCCTTACCTACTTTCCCCTGATCCGAAAAATGTCTCCACCGAAAGCCCTTTGAAAATTCCTTTTATCTACGGTGGTGGACAAATTGGAGGCCATCTTGATCGCGAGCTAACGGTGAGTGCAGCGGGAAGTCCGTACGATGTCGTCAACGATATCACCGTCCTTTCGAAAGGCGCATTGATCGTCGAAGCCGGCGTCACACTCCACTTCCCGCGCGACCACGGAATACTCGTCGAAGGAGCCTTAGTCACAAATGGAACGGTGAATAAACCGGTCGTATTTACGAGCGCAGGAAAAGCGTACGAATCGAGCATCTCGGCTCGAGTGGCCAACGAAATCACGCAGTTTCACATCGACGGAACGTGGCGCACGCTGTGCGCGACGGACCTTGACGATTATCCGGCGGTCTATATTCTCGCGGCGTTGGCTTGTTCGTGGCTCGGATATCCGAATTCGCACTGGTGGAGCAGTTACTGGAATCCCAAAGACGGGGATCCCATCATTGTTCATTCATCGTGCCCCAAGAACGCGTCGAGTCCCGACGACTGCAAATTGACGCTGGGAAGATACAGCGCCATCTATTCCGGTAGCTGTGCGCGAGTTGCTCACTTGGACTGTCTTACTCAAGACGGCGGTAGCACGGATAACGTTTGGGCTGGAATTCGATTTAATCCAAATACCGGAAGAGTGCCGGCGGCAAAGGCATCGACGCTGACAAACACCGTTCTATTCGGAGCCGGCGTTTGGTTTCAAGACCGAATTCCTGGAGTCAGTAGAACGTTGACTTCGGTTCCCATCGATGGTGTAACACTGAAGAATTCAGTAGGATCGTCGTCAATCGAGTCGCACTCCTATGAGCCGAGCGTGCTCTTGTCGAATTTCACCATCCAACAGTCTCTCTACAGCGACGGTCTTTACATTTCCAAGCTTCCGTACCAACAAGTAAAAGTAGACAACGTTTCGGTGACTGGTGCTCAAGGAAGTGGTTTGCGCGTACAACAAGACAACGCGTCTTTTCAAGGGCAGGTGACACACTTTTCCATATGCGCCGGTCGCAATTTGTCACTGACTGATCCGTCAGCGGTGTATTTTGTAGGAATTTCCAAGATCGATTATGAGGCTCGCTCTCGCTGTCGCACGACACTGCAAGCAAGCGAAGGAGATCGCATCTTTGTCTTGCTCGTGTCAATGACAATTTACTCTGCAGACGTGATAGCACTATCTGATTCGGACGGTTCCCTCGTAGAGCAGATTTCCGGGGGAACGATGACTGCGGTTCGAGGCCCATACATTTCAAAAGGCGAAACGATGTCAATAACGTTGACCACAGGACGTTTTAGCCACGCACCCGGATTTCTCATGTATGTCACAGTCGTACAAAAGCCTCTTCTCTCACCATCAATTTTCATCAACAATTCTCGTTTCACGGCCGCTCAAAGAAGCGGTATAGATGTCGCTACAGATGCTGTACCTTTTACCGTGAAGAACAGTCGGTTGGACGGCTGCGACAATGGAATCGGCGTCAACTGCAGCGGCTGTCACGTCAGTATCGCACAAAATAAAATTTTCAATTGCACGAGTAATGGCTTCATTCTAAGTGAGACTGGCAATATTTCATTAGTTTCCAATGTCATACAAGGATGCCAGAAAGTTGGCCAAATGACAGCACTATTTCCGGGAATAACGACTTGGAATATAACTCAAAACAAAATTTCGTCAAACGGCGATGGCCTGGCTATTGAACAATCAACAGCCCAACTTTCTGTTCTCAATAACACATTCGAAAGCAATTCCGGTAACGCAATTGCCTTGTCCAAGAGAATGCAAATAAACGCCGAGATCAGCAACAACGTCTTCACTGACCACGGAAAAGGAGGAGGTCCACTACTAGTTGAAGGCACAGCCAAACGACTCATCATTGCGAGCAACACGTTCAAAGAAAACCACGGAGACGAATACGTCGTCCAACTCACGCCTTATCCCTTCACCTCTTCCCCGTTCATCCTGAAAAACAATCTCTTTGACGGCAACGTTGTAATTGCTCCAGAATCGTGTAGCGCGAGCGCCGAGACGATGCCGGCTGTTGTCGTCATAGCAGGCTCGAATCAAGTCAACATTCAAAATAACTCTTTCGTCAATCCCAATTCAACGTATCAGTTGGGCATCCGCTCTCTCGTTCAGTCGTCAACCGGTCCGTCCATAAACGCATCAAAAAATTTCTGGGCGACAACGAACGAGCAGAAAATTCGCGACGGGATTTACGACTTCAACTATTGCACTCGTGTAGCTCTGGCTGAGATTTTTCCGTACTTGTTGACTCCGTTTGGAAAGCCGGTGTCTTTGAATGCGTCTCTCCCTCTGCTGTCGATCCATCGACCGAATAACGTTCTCCTCGGTCGAGTCCTCAACGATACGACGATCCCGTCTTCGTCTACGCCGTATACGGTCATAGGAGATTTGTCCGTTATGCCCGGGAAGACTTTGACTGTCGCGTCGGGAGTGCAACTGAAATTTAAATCCAACGTTGGCCTATTCGTCGAAGGCAATTTCCTTCTCAAGGGCACGCCAAACAGACCGGTTTTCATGACCAATATTGAAGTCCCGAGGAAAATCCACGACGGTGATATCAGATTGTTTTCAAAAGACGCAAAGGTGACAAATATTGGTATGGCACAAATCTATCATGATTCGGAGTGGAGGGCGGTGTGCGCCGCTGACGATAGCAGCCTCACTCCGCTCAATTACTTTTTAGCTCATACCATTTGCTTGCAGCTCGGATATATCAGATCAAATAAACAAAATTTGATTGCCGGTGCAAACATAGCCGGCTGGCTCCCCGACGTAGTGTGCAGCTATTACGATCATTCTCTGGAAGCGTGTGACAACTATCGATTCAATAAGACTCGCTGTATCTTCGGCGCTCTCAGTGTAACGTGTGACGGCATACCGGTGCCGCCGTCGCTGCCCTCATGCCACTGGTCTGGCATTCAATTTGCAGCAAATCTTCAAAGTAAATCAACAATGGAGAACGGCATTGTCCAAAACAGCGGCAAAGTGAACGACGAGCAAATGGCCGCTGGAATGCGAGTCATTGAGCAAAAAGTCACCCTGACAAACGTAACGGTTTCTGGGAGTGTACGTGACGGAATGGAAGTCACAAACGGGCGAGATCCCGTTCTGGTAAACGTTGCCGCCTTTGAAAACAACGGCTCGGGTATTCGTTTTGTCAATACACTAACTAGTCGTCAGAAGAACCTCGTATTAACTTCAAACGACGGTCACGGATTGGAAATTACCGTCGAGAGCGAGCTCCGTCCTCTGTGGAACATTCCTGTCCCCGAAAGTCGTATTGTGGATATTTGCTCTCAGAGGACTGTTCTCACAATCTCGCCGTCAGAACCCGTCTATATTCGTTACGTCCAAAGCGCTCCCTTCTCGTATCATTGCAAGATGAAAATGCAGACAGTTGTTGCGAAAAATGTCTTGTCTATTCAAACGTTGGCCTTGAAATTTCAATCCGAGTCCGCCTACGTCCAGCTAGACGGCACGTACTTGTATCGCGAGAAGCAAGTTCAGGGTTCTCTTCACTACGTCACGTCCACGAAGTCGGTCGAAGTAGAACTGCGACCGGACGTCCTAATGTATGATTATTCTCCAACAGGAAACTACTTCTTTGCCTCCGTGCAATCAATCAATCCAAGTGAGCATTTCTCTACTATCTAAGTATATCTTGCTTTCGTTATGAATTCTTTTTTCTCTCCAAGGTTCATCTCGAATGCACAACATTAGCAACGGACGTCTATCTTCAAATAATCAGACCGGCCTTTCCATCGTAGCAAGTTCGTCAACTGCAGATCGCTCGAACGTTACCATATCAGGCACGACGATTTCAAACAATTCATATTCGGGTTTCCAAATGACTGGTTCCAGTTCTAATACTGACGTCAAAGCCGTCAGTGCTGTCACAGTAGAACGTTGTCGAATAGAGAACAACAATAACAATAGAAACAGCAAATCGAGCACGCTCGGAAATCTCGCCGGAATCTCAATAGTCCACGACAACGTCGACGTCGTCATACAAAATTGCGGAATTGCAAAGAACGCGAGACACGCCGTACATCTGACCTTTGGCAAATCATACACTATATTCAATAATAGAATAGAGGACAACAGTGGCAACGACGGGTATGACGACACCGTCTTTCTGGGATACAGTGACGGTGACGACACATCGGCCAGCGTCTCGTCCAACACCTTCGTCCGAAACAGAATGTACGGCATATTGAGAGTCGATAGAAGAAAAGCTCAGGTTATCGGAAACGTCTTCACACAGAACACGGCAAACTATCTGATCAATACGGTTCAATCCACTCCGAATCCTTCAGCGACAGAGCAAAGGTGTCTCAATAATACTCTGTATAAAAATTCGCCGACAGCGAATGGTACTTGCGCCGTTGTCGCTGCGGCGGCGGCCGATACGGCAAACGCTCAATATTACACGAATACCTTTGTCAATCCTGATTTTCAGTTTGAATTCTGCGCGGCTTTTAATTCGAGGAACGGAACGATTTCAGCAACACATAACTGGTGGGGAACAGCCAATTCGAGTGTTGCAAAGGGAAAAGTGCGCGACTATTCAAGTGATCCAACTTTAGCCAAAGTCCAAATTGTTCCCATCAAGGAGATCAGTCCAATGAACACAACAGGTACGAGAAGCAACGTGATCATCTTTGGAAATCCGTTTAACCTGCCTTCTATGCAGTTTGCTCTCTTCTCTGGTCACGACACGGCAAACTCTGCTATTCATACGTCAGTGCTGCAGCTGACTGGAAATCGGCCGAATCCTACTGCCAGGTATCCAGATCATCTTCGAAAAGGCTGTTGGGAATTAATCTCATATAGGAAATAGGTGGCTATTTAGCAAGTAGCCACTTCCCGTCAACAGACGTCTTTTTCAGGAACTTAGTGCCGTCTCCTCCGCCCGGCTTATCCAATTCAGGAGTATGGCTAGGTCTTTACTACAGTTCTAGCACGGGTCACTGGCAGTGGACTGACGGTACAACTTTTGATCATCACATTCTCAGCAACAGTTATAAGAGCGGCAACTGTGCTGCCATGACCGTCAGCAATGGCAAATGGATTGCTGAGAAATGTTCAAATATGAAGCCGTTTATTTGCGCTTCAGGACGAGGCGCTGGACCAATAAAGTTTAGCAAACTTTTCTATAACGCCTCTGTTTCAGTGGGAGCTCCAGTTGGCGTCAACGTTACTATCGTAAAGGCTGTCAGTGACGGTAAGAAATCGAGACGAGCTGATCACATTATAGAAGAAGACTTAGAGCTTGCCGCTTTACAGGTCCTGGTGCAATCTATTACTCCATCATTGGAGGAAATCCCAACGGTTATTTCCACGTGCAAAAATTAGATGGTGCCATTCTTGTAGCTCGTGAAATTGACGAAAAAACGCATCCCCACTACTCATTGGTGGTGAAGGCTGAAAACAGTGAAAATTCAGAACGTCATGCGCTTGCTTTGGTGAACATCACAGTAACGTGCTCACCATCGGGGCAATGCCCAGGAACTGCAAAATCAGGTTACCGGAACGTTTTTCCATGAGCAAGCGGATCGAGCCTATTCTTCTTCATAGGGTCTTTTATGGGCGCAATCATAGGCGGAGTAGTTGGTGGGATCGTTCTCTTAGTTGTCGTGATTCTAGTAGCTCTGGTCGCGAAGAGGCGTTCCCGCTCTAAAGCCAATTGGATCAATTTCGGAAGAACAGAGTATGGCGACGACTTACAGAGACATCCAAACGACATCTCGTTTCTTTTCAGGTCTGACGCGAGCGTGGACGGTACAGGCGACTCCAGGCTCATCTAATGAAACTCGACTAGACTAGTACCATGATATAGAAGCTGCTATTTTACTTGTACGCCTCCCTAACGACATAGCGCCTTTGCAGTGCATGCGAAAAATACGTCACGAAAAACATGAGGTGCTACGCCACGTATGTGACGTCAACTTAATTATCTCATTAAAATTCTGTGCTACGGTTTAGTGGTCGATCGAGACTATACGCGAACTCGCCGCCCTCCGGATTTCATGGGACTCCCCCCCCCCACTGGCAGGGAGGCCCATCCATCTATACGCCATACCTATCGTACGACGAAAGCTCTTCTTGGGTCCCTCTTCTTACCTGCTTCGTCGTAGCCTATAGTCGGCGCCCTGTACGCGAAGTTCGACGTTCGATAGCGCGTTCCTCTTGCACTTTGAGCTGGGCCTGCTCATCGCCCTACGCGCGCCGTGCATCGGCTGGTTGCAAACTTGTTCTAGATCGCTCGCGAAGCCAGCTAACAACATGATGCACGGAAAAAGCATGCATTATACGGGGGTGCTAGACTACGCCACATGAAACATCTGTGACGTCAATATAATTAAATTAATCCTCAAAAGTCATTAGTTTGAAAGTTCTAACGTTCCAATAGAATGCTCTTTAACACCTAAAAAAGAGTGCCCTAATTAAACAATTTTCTTGTACAATACGTTGCATACCAGCAATCTGACCCCACTCTCGAATGCGTCCAGCTTCTTCTTTCTCAGTGGGCTCCTACTCAAGAATCTTACCACGCGCTCAGCAGAAGATTTTAGTTTCAGAATACCGCAAACTCTTGATACTTTGTCCGCAGTCGTTCTCTGATTAGAAGAGTCTTGATCAACTTTTTCCATCGTTCATATACCACTTTCTCCCGTTTCTTCATACATAAAATGAAAAAGGAATTCGTCAAGTAATCCCACCCTCATACCACAGCTATTTGTTTCTCCATCTCTTCCCTCTGCTGCTCCCAAGCCTCAATGAGAACTTGCTCAAATTCCGAGCAAACGACAATGCCATCAAAACTACAAAAAGAGAGGAGATTGTGGTTGAACCCAGTCGACTCTGAAGCGACCCTACACAGGAACATTGAATCCGCCGAGAAAGTCCCACCCCATCATAGCGGCGGCACAGTCTATGCCAAGCTTTCGAGCTACCTTTTGAATATTGGGCACTGCACAGGAAAAACACAACAGCCATTTAATAGGACAAGAAAATACAGTGACAGTGGGGAACATTACGTGTCATGTGCACTGTGCCTGCCGGCAGCATTGAAGGTTTGTACAGCTCCACGTTTCCAAAAGCGTTGCGAGGAACTTTACCCTAAAAAGAAATAGACGCAGGCTCAGCAAGAGAAAGTCTGAAGTATGTCACGTACATCTTTAGCAGGTGGGGCTACATAGTCTTCAATCTGCCAGTCACCGTATAATTCAAGGCGAAGTTGGTTTTTCAAGTGTTCTGATTCGTTCTAAATAGAAAAGACGGTGACATGAGCACTACTAGGAGAGCACATAGAGCTCTTTTACCTTCTTTGGATGCTTTTTTACCATCTTGTAAGGTGTCTCGCCTGCCTGAAATACAACAACTCTGCGATTGATCAAAACGCCTACAACGCCCTCTAAAGTGATACCTTGACGGCTTTTGCTTCTTTGAGCCACGTCTCCCTCGAATGCAGCTAAGCATGGGCGCCAGTTTGATTTTCTTTGCAGAGCTTTACGATTCTTTTCTCACCACTTTGACGCAATCTCTGGGATATATTGCTTCCTTTCTGATATAACCAAGTACAGGTGCATCTTCTGGGTAGAGAGCTAAAGAGAGCTGAACTAACAACACAGATCCTGTTCACACACTAACTTGCCTTCAAACTTGAGCAGATGTCTTTCCAAAGCGTATCTAGTTAAAACGTCAGTGAGTCATCTAAGTGGCTGCAGCATTTCACGTACAGTGGATGGTTTTTGAAACCGGCTACTGTCGTAGGAAAGGGTTGCTTCTCCAACCAAGCTGAACATACGGTAAACTACTCGTGCCTTTTAAATCCGTTCAATCGACTCACCCTGCAATTGCTTGTCTTCTTCTTCGTCTCCTTTCTAAAAAAAGTACTCTTATTAGCCCAGAGTACGGTAATATCTCTTACTCTATCTGTCGTAACAAAAAGCCGTAGACTCTCTTGCCACCACTCTTCATTGACGCGTCTCTTCTTCGCTCCCGACATCCAATCCGACGCATACCGGAGAGTCAAGTCCTTCACAGCCCCACCTAAAATCAAAGAATGACAAAGAGGAAGAGAAAGATTCTCGTCACAAAACCTACCGTTATCAGCGCCCAAAACGTAGCTGATGGGCTGTGTGGCACGTTCCTCAATGAGTTCCACGTCGTCAATGCAATCAAAAGGGCTAATACCTGAAGTATTCATACAAGCTATGTCATCAGTCAAAGCCATATGTACGCATTACAAATCCATCTCTTCTCTGCATCCAGGTAGACTTCAATCCAATCATCTGAGCACATACTCCAACTGACAACTGGCACTACTGTACAAACATTTTCTTACCTATTGGCTTCTCTCCTTTTTTAGTAGTGGATTTTTGCCGCCTCTTTGCCTGGACATTTGGTGAAGTATCAACACTCTGACGACTGGCTCTCCGCCCTTTTGAGCTTATTGGCCTCTGATCTTTTTTGAGGTTATCACGAGACTTCTTTTCCACTGTTTCCTCTTCAATAACTTCCTCTTCAATGGCTTCCTCTTCGATCTCCTCCTCTTCAATCTCCTCCTCTTTGTCGCCCTCTTCCTCACTACTCGAATCACTACTGCCACTACTCTGCACAGTTGGTAAATAGTCGTCGTCCAAAAAATCATCATCGTCGTCATCGTGATTGAGTTTTGATTTTCCTTTTCCCTTTTCCTTCCATTTCTTTGCCCTGCTACTATTGGTTTTCTGCATCCCTTTACGATTATTTTTCTCTCTAGAACTCGTCTTCTTTGTCCCAGAACTCATTCGACTTTTCTGCTTTGTCCGAGCTTGCTTCTGATTAATTGAAAACGTCAAAGCTGGCTGCACAGAGTCCTCCTTCTAGATCAAGACAGTGATAAAAAAGACTCCAGCAAAGCGAAGTAAGTCAATTAATTAATTATTTAAAATATTCGCTCACTTTCTTTTTTCCTTTTGGAGGACTCCATTTGAAAGAAACCGGCTGATAATAAGAATTTTTCAAGACTAAAACGCTCACCATTTCTCAATTTTACCTGCAAGGATGACACAAGTCGACATGTGAGCCCCATTGCCCTCAGCAAAGCCAAAAAAACCATAACAACATAGATTTGGCAACTCAAACACCGTTCATTCAATTGCTTAACCATATTCTCTATCTATTATATTAATAATTAAATAACGTAGACGGACAAGAGATCATAGCCTACGTGGCCGTTGGAAAAGTCAACTTCAGAAGAGATAAGACTAACATTCAACTTGAACCTAAAAGAAACAAAAAAAAGTAAGACATTTTCACTTGATCCATTATCAATTTACCAAGAAACGAGTTCTTTAATTAGAGCTACGCTAATCGATTTGGGGTCTAATTCCGTGTACTTGGGAGGCAACAGAGACCAACAAACGGCCTGAAAAGTTTAATTAGGTCTGATATATAAAACGAAAAACCTTTTGCTCGGAAACAAACCTGAAGCAGCTCGTCATTGCACAGATGATTTCTGTGTCGAAGGGCTGCCACGAGACAGAGCAATTCGACCTGGATGAGAACCACATGTATTGCCACGCCCAACTCCCCGAAAAGCTGACACAATCACGCACGACACAATACAGTGGCTTCATTACCTTGTGTTTATTCTCCTGCAAGTCACGATGAAATTTCTCGAATGCTTTCTCCATATCGCTTTTTCTAAAAACCGCGTTTTAGGAGAGCCCCTCTTCCTCCACGTGCACCCACCCTTCCGATTTCGCTTTTGATCCAGCCAGGGTAATTTCAATCGTTTCTGCTGGTTCCGCTGCCGCACGCTCAGCCACAACTAAAAAACGCACTAAGAAAGGCGCTTACGGAGAACTCCCAATTCTCACCGTCACCATCAACTTCCTCCCATTCCATCTCAGACTCGCTACTGGTATCCACTACTCGCTGTTCTTTACTGGAAGCGGCTTTCTTCGGAATCACCGGTCCTCGACGCTCCTTACCGCGACCACTTCGGCTTCGCTGCGAAACCATGGGACTGCTCTTTTCAGGCGAAGCCTCAGCCTTTGTTTTCGTCGAGGTGCGAGGACGACCCCTTTCTTTCTTCTTCGCCTTAGCGTCAGGTTCGCTCGGTTGCTGCTCTTTCTCTTCGATCCCGGCCTGACGTCTTTCCGTTCTACTTTCCTCGGCCGACTCCTTGGGATTCGTTCTCGAGGAGGCGTCGTTTTTACGTGGACGACCTCTTCTTTTTTTCGACGGACTCGCCTTCGCTTTGAGTTCGCTTCGCTGCTCTTCTTTCTTTGCGATCTTCGTCTCGGGTCGTTTCGTTGGCGAACGAGTGATTTGTCGCGGAGTCGTCTCCTTTGGCGGCAGTTCTTCGTCGCTGCTCGATTCCTCGCTCAGATTCAATTCGTTCATTTCGAAATAGGGGCTTTTCGTATCCTTCGCTTCGTTTGGCGTCGTTCGAAGTCGATCGTTCGCTCGTCTTTTCGCCGATCGGCTCGGCGTCGTCTCCGCCGGAGAAAAATACGGGCTAATTTCGTTTTCTGAGCTTTCATCGTCGGAGGGAAACTTTCTAGGTCCTACAAGCACGATGTGATGTTGATTGGAGATCGATTAGGAACTTACTTCTTCTCTTTTTCGGAGGCATTGCCGAAAATACCGGGAACGCCACCAAGCCCGGATGTTCGTTGGTGCCACCGGCGGCACATCAAGAGTCTTCAATGTAGCTCTAATCAGATTTCTCCGCCTTTATCGATGGGTGGCCTTGTTGTGAGCAAAGGTTCGAATGACGGTCAACGCGCCATAATTGCTGGTCAAGACACTTGAAATTAGATTGAGTGCAGACGATTTTTTTCCTTTGTACTGAGTGGGAACCATCAATTAGATAATCATCACCATGATTCATCACAGCACCAGGGACATCCCAGGACATCACCTGGGGCTGGTGGTGAAATAGATAAGGATCGCAAGCACACGTGTCTGAGAGCATGGATGATGCATTGATGGTGTTTGTTTGATATGAGTGGGTCTGCATGGCAACACTGCGCCAAGATTCCCAATTGAATTTCTTTTCCTCTTCGTGCAGACAGGCGGTCCGCTCTTTCTCACACGCACACAGCTTGAGAAGAAAAGAAAATGCCTCTAGAAAGTGGAAAAGGGACTCCGTCTTTGTGAAACCAAAAACGTTGCTGCAGCTAATTATCTAATTAGCAAATTAATGCTCCTCCTCCCTAACGTTAGACGTCGACTCTGCAAACAACACCGAATAGCCAGGAGAAAAGAGACGCTGAACAAACGGAAATGAGGTCGTTGAAGGTCTAGAGAGAAAGAGGAAGCTCTTTGGTGGATCCACAGTCTGCAAAAGGAAAAAGCGTATAGAGAAAGACAAACAATTTAGGACGAGAGACGAACAAAGCCGATTACCCTTTTATCCCATATCGATGACAAAATGCAACGGTGGTGCAGAGTGCCCCCATTCGAAAAAGGCTACGTCAGATCTCTTATATACTGATTAGAGCTTATGATACAGAGAGAAAACATCTACAATGATCGTTCTGAATAAATAATACAGAAACGCATAAATAGGGCAGTGAAGAGATGATACATAAGAGACTGCCTATGTACAACGTCTTTATACACTATTTCGCAGTCTTGCCGTCGAATTTTCTTTATACACTACGCGCCTTGAGATGAAATCTCCGAATTCCCTATGGAAAATAAACGGTTAGCTGAAACCACGCCCCCAGTCCCTTCGAATGAATGGCGAACGACGGGGCGTGGCTGCGAAGGAAGTTCTTATCTCGCATAGCCCCTGTTGACGTCTCTCTGATACGCGAGAAAGGAGCATCGCGAGACAGATCGATATTAAGGAAGCGAGCTTGCTGGCAAAGCAGCAGAACCGCAAGGCAGACGCGCTATTGGGGCCAATGTGGGCGTTCGCCCGCCCCCCTCGACGGAAGTTGGTCCAAAACAATCCGCGTCTGACCTCGTTACGCTTACCTTCCCCTATCGGTAGTCGCGGAATCGGAAGATGTCGGAGACGATGAAGTAGACCGCGACGACGACGTCGAGAACGTAGAGCGTCTTGTCGACGAGTGTGAGTCGAATGGGACGACGGCTGTACATCTCTTCCAGATTGTCGCCGAATGTGCGAAGGCGTCGTGCTACTTCGCTCGCTTCTGCGTTCTTTTCGTCTTGCTCCATCGCTTTTTCGTCGTGCAGCAGCCGTCGCGAGACTCGAGAGACTGAAGCTTAGGCGCGTTGCGCAATGTTCTTTGTTGGGCTTGGCAGCCTACGTCATTGGCCTGCGCTTATTGGCTCGATCAGTGTCCCGAATTAGCTGCGGTGGGTCGGGCTGCCAATCGCGCGCGAGAACGGGCAGCCAGTTTCGCGCCAAACCAGCTTGCCGGGGCACGTTTCTTGGCAGGTGATAGAGACATGTAAACGTCAGTGCGATGCTGTTCCCGTGGAAGCGCCGTGCACGCGGCGGATGCGCCCTTCCCTATCAGGTTTCATCGACAACAATGGACCAAAGAAAATTTTTCCCAAACCCGTGGAAATGCTCCAGCAGAGCACCTCTTCAAGTTGCCCCGTCACCTCATTCTCAGGAACCAGAGAGAAAATAACGCCCTCATTGAAAAAAATTCTCATTTACGACAAAAAACAACTAACTAAAATGATGTTACACGACGTTTAGCGTACGAATACCTCAACTACTTATCAGTTCCCTTGAGAATTGAGCTGATGATATTCCCTGTGCTTTTCCTTCCAGTCAATCGCTAACAAAAAAAAGGGAAGCAAACAATAATAGAGTCCCTAGGAAAGCAAAGAGCTAACCTTGGCATTCCCTGGAGCAGTAGTACCGAGCATTCTCCTTCGAAGTGCACCTAAACGTCACAACGTAGAAAAAATCCACCCCCATGACCCCAGCAAAAAATTCCTTACAATTTGCATTTCTTGAAAGTTTTGGGCTGAGGTTCCTCTTTACGACAATTCCAACAATGTTTGCTTGAACTCTTACCATCAACAGTCAGAGCAGCACCTGCCTCCGCCTCCACTTCTGCCTTTGTCGCCGTCTTAGAGTCGTCTTTTTCTCCAGATACTTCATCAGTATCCCTTTCTGCACGTGCCACCGGTCCTTGCTCGTTCTTATCCTTCCTTGTCTTGCCAGAACGTTTCTTTTTACTTCTAACTGGAGTCTTCAACTTTCCAGTGCCCGCATTAAGCTGCCTGACATATTGAGCTGCTGCAAAGTAGGGTAAGGGATTACCCTGCGAAGCAGCCATGACCATCACGCTCCTCCCCAGCTTGCCGCCCTTGAGCAAATCGCTAATAGACCCTATATCTAAACAGCTACTAGTAGTCAATTCGGACTCGTCTGGTTCTTCAGGAATAAGCGGATCTTCGTCGCTCGATGGCGACCGGTAGCCATAGATCCACGGCACACGTCGATGCGCCTCCAAACGACTTGGCTGAATGAGCGTATCACGATAATGCGGTCGTCCCCTCACATTCCACGTTTCGAGAACGTCTTCCATGTGCTTTCGACTCTTCGAGCTGTTAAACAGATACTTAATGCCGTATATCATGTCGCGTTCGTCGACGTAGTGCTCGTCAATGATCGGTTTCTTTGCCTTGTCAAGGTAGTGCCACACGTAGTTGATCGTCACTCCCTGTGGCGTTGTGTAGCGACTCTTGCAATAGCCGCCGAACAGATAATCGGCGGGCATGTGCTCGTAACACAGACGCTCGTGTATCTTCTCCCACATCGACTCCTGCCCAACGAACAGCGCCGCCGGCGTTTCGGGATCGTACGACGCTATTCGACCGCCAAACATCGCCGCCCAGCGCGGAACGCGAATGGGCGAATGAATGCCGAGGGGAAGAGTGTAAGACATTGTTTTCTCGCGATCCAAGCAGACGGAAAGAACGTCGCTGTGCATGCGTTTGACGGCTTGGCTGTGAGTCATTGGAAAGTTGGACGAGAAGCCGCCGCCTTCATTGTCGTTGCCGCCGCCGCCGCCGCCGTCGCCGTCGTTTTCTAGAGGCACGATAGGTCGCGACAGTTGACCTGAGACCGTATCGTTCGGATGCATCCCAACGACACCGCGATTCTCTTTTTCATTTTTGATTGCCGTCGCCATCGTTTTTGCCATTGCGACAATTGCGCCGAGATTGCCTGGTATTTCCGTCGACGTCAACGCCGAAACGTCGAACGTTTGACGCACTTGACGTATGGGATCAGGCGGTTCGCCGCTCGCCACTCGATTCATGTCGTGAATCATTTTCATGACGTTGCATCGCCAGCGAAGGTTTTCCGATATGCCGCACGTTTCCGGTTCTTCTGGAAAATGGGAAGGATTCGCCTCTTTCTCTTTCACGTCCTCCGCTCTCTCTTCCTCCTTGTGTTCTTTCACCACCTCCTCCTCCTCTTCTGCCTTTTCTTCTTCATTCACTTTTGACTCGTCCTCGTCCGCGAGTTTCTTCTTCTTTTTCTTCTTTTTTTTCTTTTTCTTTTTTTGTTCAGTGTTCGTCTCCTCGCTCTCATTTTCTTCGTCCACCTCTTCCTCGTTCTTCTCCTCCTCGTTCTTCTCCTCCTCGTTCTTCTCCTCCTCCTCGTTCTTCTCTTCCTTTTTTCCTTGACGTCGACGCCCGTTCTTCTCCGCTTTCAAGTGATCGACGAGCATAGAGGCTTTCTCCTCCTCGCGTCGTCTCAATTCGTTCTCGGCTATCGAATCATTGATATTTCTTTCCAAACTCGCCAAATAGGATCGCTCTTCCCACACTTCAGGCGAATCCAACCAAATCTTCAAGAGCTTCACGACAGCACCAGCAAACTTAATCAGCAAAGGAAGAAAAACGAGAGCCTAGAAAAGAAATAAATCAAAAAGCGGAAACACACATACTCATACGCGTCTAACTTTTGAATAGCTCAGAGTATCCTTCGGATCGCCGAACATTTTCCGAAAAGCATCTCTAGAAGAAAAAGGTAACCACATCCGTGACGCAATACTTACTTTACCTAGTATCCCTGCTAAAAAACGGATCTTTCCCTGACGAAAAAAAAACAGAACATCTCAATAGAAACAAGGAGAGGAGACAGCGACGCACCGAACCGTCCCGACATGTGAGACAAACCCTCTTGATTCGCCGCCAATATTGCCAAATCGACGATAAGACCTTTTGCCGACGATTCCTTGCCTGAAAAGAAAAATAGTCGCGACGCGGTTTAGAACGCGTTTCGCCTACCCCAAACGAAATCGTTTTCGATCATTGCGTACGATTCTTCGAGTAGACGTCTCGCGTCGACCTTTCGACCGAGTTTCTGCGAAAACACGCGTTTCTCTCTCGAGAGAGCAACCACGCCCATCTTCCATCGTCACCTTCGCCGCTTTCGATGGGAAATCTTGCATGATGCCGTAGTTTGCCGAGTATTCGCGAAAGCAGCGAAGGAATTGGCGCCAAAATCGTGGCGTCTGAAATGCGAAAGCGCGTTCTCGCGTGAACGCGCCTGAAAAATGAACGGGGGACGAACCTGATCTTTCCACATACGCTTAAACGCGGCCACGTGACGGCAAAAGAACTCATATTCGGCTGGCTGCAGATCGCGACTGAATAGAACGTAATCGTTCGCACGGAGATGAAGGTTCCTCATCCTCCTCGCGTTGCTTTGTCACGTGCAACGGTCAATGTCCCGATTCGTTTCTATGGAAATACCTACGATGGGTGACGGTCGCAACGAACTCGGCCTAACGAACTCCGGAGCAAAAGTACTTATCGAGAACTGGGTTGAAGAGGTAGTTTACGATTGACTGTCGACTTGTCGTGAACTGGGGTCCTCTGTAGCGCGCCGTTGCTCAGATCGACCGTACCGAAGGTGAAGCAAGCACTGCAGACGTCCAGAGACGGGGCCACAAGGCAAGAATGCAAAGAGAGAAAGGATTAGGCATCTATATCCTTCATAGGGTATATTGTCGACAAGCTTCGAGTCGAAAATCGAGAGTCTGTCCACGGTGAAAGATGCCTATCGTTCTCCTTCGTCTGCTGGAGTGAAAACAGTTGGTAAGGCAAAATGCGTTGCTATAGGAAGAAAACACAATAATTCTGCTCTGTAGGCAAGCGTAAGGAACAGCTGGAGAGAGAGATACGACATCATATCAGGTAGGACTTCATTTATTTACTCATTTATTTATACAATTTTGTTTTTCACTCTGTAGTCAAGAGGTGCATGAAGAATTCAATCCTCCTCCACCCAAACCTGATTACGTTTCGACGACAAAGAAAGATTTCACTAAAGGTTATATTTTGAAATTGAGACAAAAATAAAGCGAAAAGTACTTTTTTATTTTTAGAGTTTACGCCTATAGAAAAGAAACCGACTAAAGAACACCATCTGTATAAAGAGCTACCAAGTACCTTTTGGAAGGAGCAAGTTGACCATCATCAGGGCGTAACAGTGAGTGCACAAATTGACTATTCTGGTATCTTATCAGATATGTGTACAGGGAATAACTCGTATTGCTTCAAAGGAGAAATGTTTTCAGAAGAATGCTGCTTTTAGTACCCCTATAGGCGAGTACATGGGCTCGCCGTGTGAACTCTAATAGCTACAAAACTGTCCTAAAGTTTCTTAGTTAGATCAGATTTTTTGGTAGACAAAACTCTCTCTTGGCGCGCGCTAGCTCTGTTGTTCATTCTATGCATTCTTGTCGCAGCTGACGCTTTTTGGTGACAAATCGCGCTTTTCGACGTCTATGTTGCACGTCTACTTTGCTGTTTGTCAAATTCCTCGTGCGTCACCTTGATTAGAGCGAAAATCGAAGAGATTTGTCGTTCTTATCTATCCAGAGATGCAGAAGCAGCGAAAAGAAAACAGAATTTTTTTCAAAATCTCGCACTGACGCTCAGATATGGTCGGAAGCGTCTGAATTTTGCACTTCGACATGGCCTAGAAAGGTGTCCGTCAATTGGACAAGCAAAAGTCTCCAGAACTCAACTTTCTCACCTCCACACCAGTCCCATAGGCGACGAGTCTAATTGTTCGTCTAGGCAAAAATCAACTGCTCCCAAAGAAAACGCTCATTCCCACCACTTCAAGCCAACGGTGGAAGACCTCCATGCAGGCGACAGAAAAGGCTCTACTTCTTCTCCTTATCGCCTGCACTGCCAGTGCGGCGCTACCAACACTGCAGGCCGAAATCACGGCTGAGCTCCAAAGTGTCTTTTCACCAGAAGCCGTAGCATTGAGTCTGCTGCCCATCCTGGGCGCAGACCAGATTTCCGTTACGGTGACAGGCAGAAAAATCGAATGCAACGTCGCAGTCGGTCACGAACTAACAGTGCGCCAGCTCTACAAAGCGGTCGTGCCCGATTTTGCTCAAGAAGCGTCGACGATAACTTTCTTCGACAATCCGAGCACCAGTCCACTCGACTCCAAGATCAGCTACTTTGCCATCGATTTGGACAAGAAACGACTTTCCGCACGGGCAATCGCCGACGCGAGCATTGAATTTATTACCGGCTTTTTGGAACTTGACGCCGCTCTCGTGGAATTCGACGTCACCTACGATAAGACGAAGCCGCTTCTCACGCGATTTTCTCTCAATGGTTTCGTCGTTGGAGGCAACTGGCTGGTCGGCGCCTTCGTCTTCAAAGTCGTCGCAACGCGAAAGAATCCGACGACCTATGAAATGACGGGCTCACCAACGAAAGACGTTAATGTAGGCGCCTTGTTTCAATCGCTCGGCGAGACGCTTTTACCCGAAGGCGAGATGAAAAGTGCGCTCGTTAGCGCTGGCTTTGATAGCTTCGTTCTCAAGGGTGTCAATCTCCAAGCCTACTGGGATCGATCCGTTAAAAACTTTGCGTTCTGTCTCTCCGGCACGCCGTCCATATCGGGATGGTCCGGCGCAAAACTTCACGTTATGTTCAGTCGATACAACGGCGGCGCTCGCAAAGTGGCGACGATCGGCGTCGAGTTCCAATCGTCGAATCTCGCAACGATCGTGAAGAAAATCAGCGGAATCGACATGACGTCGGTGCCGTTTTTCGGCACGCTCACCGTTCCCGCACTCGGTCTCGTCGTCTCGACGGGACCCGTCGATCCGCTTCTACTTCCCAATTGCTTCGGCAATCTTCTCAAAACGAGCGTTCCGTGGCCGTCGGGCGTTTCCGTCAGCGCTCGCTTCGCCTTGCCGGGCGACGCAGCAAACGGCCAACTCACCTACGTCATTCGTATCAACTCGAAGACGGTGACGATCGTGCAGGCGCCGAACGAAATCAAGACGTCGTTCACGCTAAGAAAAGTCGCCTCGACGACGAACATAGACACGGGTTCGATCCCGTGGCCGCCCGCCGTTAGCAACGCCGTTCTCGATTCCGTCGTCAGCGATGTCGTCTACGACGCGATCGGACGCAAGTTGACGGTGACGGTGAACTTGGGCGACTCTCTGGTCATTGTCGCCAATTGGGTTCGCTTTCTCAAACCGAAGCTTCGCATTGACGCGACGCTATCACCGAAAAAAGTCACGGCGAGAATCGACGGTCAATGGTCGATTGGGCCGGCTTCGTTTACGGTCGAAGTCAGGCCCGCGACCAATCCAGCGGGTGGGTACGTTGTCGTCGGCAGCGGAACGGGACTCAATATTGGCGGAATTGTCGAGTACGCAGGATCGTCCTTCTTTCCGTCCGGTATACAAGTAAACATCTTCAAGTCGTTTGAAATCGTCAATCCGTACGTCGAAATACCGATTCGTCAGCAGCAGCATACCGTCTTTCTGTCCGGTGAACCGCGCATCGGCGGTTTTTCCGGAGTCACCGTGAATTTCTATGCGGAAAAGAATGCCGCCGGCAAATCGTCCGCCGCCGTCGGATTCGACTTCGCCAATATGAAATTCGCCGACATCGTACAACAAGTGACGGGAAAATCGATTGGCGTCATTCGCCTTCTCGACCAGGGTCTCAAAATCGGCGTCATCGTATCGGCCGCCGATTTTGCCGCAGTCACGTTTCGGGGACCGACGTTGAAAACGTTAGGTCCCATAAAAAAAGGACTCACTATCTCGGCGATTCTGTCGCTTCCACCGTGCAACGACGATCCCATCTGCAATCTGATCAAACCCATCGTCGGCGACAAGACTCTCCAATTGACGACGACGATTGCCGACACGAATGCGTTCACCGTATCGGCGGCCGTCTCCAATATCAAACTCAGCGGCGGCGTGACGCTCCAATCGGTCGGCGTTGAATTGGCGGTAAAGTCGACGGCGGCGCCGGCGTTTGGCATCGCTTGCCAACTTCGTCTCGACGAACCGGCTCTTCTTTTCTACGGCGCGTTTCGCGCTAATCCGACAGGCGAACTCGAGGCGGAATTGCAAATGATTGGCATTTGGGAGCGAGCGTTCGGTCTCAATTGGCTCTCCATCGGCAACGTCATAATGAAGGTGAAATTCGTTCCTGGCGCCGCGCCGACGGCGTTCGAACTCGGCGGCGAAGTGCACATCGGCAATCCGGATCGACCCGAGCGACAATTGAAGGCGAAAGCGTACGTGGGAGTCGATTCAACAAATCCGCAGAACAACTATTTCTACGCTTCCATCAACGGTGTGACTCTCGAAAAGGTTCTCTACGCCTTCGGAATCGACGTCAATCTCATAGCTCCGCTCAAGAACACAGGCTTTCCTAAGGGACTCGAAGTGTCGTACTCGGCCATCGGCAAGACGATAGCCGGAATCGTCATTCCCATGGGATATAAGCTCAAGGGAACGCTCAACATTCTCGGACTCGAAGTGAACGCCGATATCTTGGTCGATCCTTCGCGGATGATTGACGTTCAAATGGCAATGAGTCCAATCGTTCTCGCCAACGGCGCCTTCAAGATGTACGCGAGCGGAAGCGATCGAAATCGCGGTCCGTCTCTTCGAGCGAAAATTCAACGACTGCCGCTTTTGATTGACGTGCGCGCGACGGGCTATGTCGAACTGTTTGGCCTTCTCCACGCGTCCGCTGAACTGAGGATCACGAACTCTCAATACGTAATGACGGTGACGAAGCCGTTTTTCGGCTTTCAGGCGACGTTGACTATTCACGCGAGCTACGGTTCGTTGAAGCAAGCTTCGTTCGGAGTTCACGGCGAGTTATCGGCCGAGTGGCTCAATAAGTTGGCCTCTGACGTGCAGGCTGCCGTTAAGAAAGGTGCCGACGAAGCCACACGAAAAATAGCAGCGGCTCAGGCGAAAGTCGATGAAGCAAAGAAGCCTTTTGATAGTGCCGCCAGCAAGCTGAGAGACGCTCAAAACAAAGTCAATGGATTGTGCTCTATCAAGTCATGTGGAAGCGGTATAGTCAATTAGAAAACGCACTGGCACATGTAGTTCTCTCTTCTTCCTAGTTTGCGTCGGCTGTCCTGGATGGAATGGCTGCTGTTGGAAAGTGTGGGGCAGTTGCAAAGGCTGTCCCGGGTGGAACAGCTGCTGCACGCGGATTACTAACCCGATCTGCGCTGCAGCAAACGTCGCCTGCAAAGCACTCCGGGCTACGGCCTATGCAGCATTGTGGGTCGCGGAAAAAGCGGTTGTAGCTGCCAGGTCGCCGCTCGATGCAGCCAAAGGCATTTTGGAAGGAGTAAAAGCTGCCGTACGTGTCGGTGCGGCGGCGGCAAGTTGGCTCGTTCGGAATCTGTTGACCGGACTCATTTCTATTAAAAGAATTTGGTTCGACGTGCAGATCAGCAGCGTGAACGGTGGCTCGTTCGGCGGCGGCATACGCGTTTCGTTTCTCAAACAGAGTCCCGTTCAGTTCAGCTTCAATCTCAAGTTCCGAGACGTCGGCGCAATGGTGAAGGACTTGGCCAATCGCGTCTTTTCGAAGATTGCCGGACGCAGGCGACGCGACGTCGACGTCGTCGTCGCCGCCGCCGCCGCCGCTGCGTTGCCGTCGCGAGAAATCGACGACTTGCGACGTCGACAGGCGATCGTTCCGACGACGGATGCGAGTTCGATTGTCGTTGAATGGACGACGGATCCGACGGTTATCGAATCGTCGTTGTCGTCGTGGGAGCCGACCGACGAGTCTGGAGATTTCGAAGACGACAAAGACGACGAAGACGTGCGCGCTGTCGACGAGGACATTCGAGAATTCGAACGTTTGGCAAATGAAACGCGAAATTGGATTTTTTCAAACAAATCCGATTTTGATATTTCACTTATACCTGAAGACGTCGAAGGCGAACCTCGTATGAACGAATTTTCTGCGGCACATTGATTTTGGCAATAGCGTTTGGTCCCCCCCCCCCCCCCCGCCCTCCCTTGTCATAGGAACCAATGAAGAGAAATGCCGCCGGTTCAAGAAATTCGCTTCCTTTATTAAGGACATTTTGCACGGACTCAACATCATGAGTACCAGTTTCGTCCAATCCATCAAACCCTTCGCGGCGCAGAAATCAACGATGAGCGGCTGTCTCGCTATCATCTCAAAAGCGAAGCAGCAGGGGGGAGTCCTCAAAACGATGTTGCAACAGCGCTGGGGTGATCTAAAGAAACTGCTGCCACATCTCCAAAACAAGTCAGCTGCATTTGACGGCGTAAAGACAATAGCAAAATTTCTTAAAGGTCAAGGACTTCTACTACTGTACCTCGCGTGCAATTGATGCTTTTGTTCTTGTAGAAAAAGAGACGGACGAACAGAAAGTCGATATGTTATGCAGCGGTAGGTTGTTTAAAATTTTTGACGACTCGTCGCCAGGCGACGGTTTTTGGTGGGTTTTTAGCTATCGACAAAATGAAGGCTCACGTGCGTTCGGTTTTTCTCAATAACAACTTGCGCGGAATGCAGGCTGTTCTCGCCGAATTGAGTGAGGAAGTGCGGCGCAAATTCAAGAAACCTCTCAAGGAACTTCTCGTCGATATGTGCCATTCAATTGAGGAAATGTACGAAAACCGCGACGGCCCAAAGCTCCCTGGCGCCCATCAGGTTTATACGTTGGTTACTCAAGTTTGCCACGTAAGCAATCACACATGCATGCGCACGATTTTATCGAAATTTCTTCTTTTCCGAAGCACTTGGGCGTTGACGGCGTAGACGACGATGTGATGAAGACGACCATACTGAGATCCCGTCAGATCGTCAAGTCTATGTTGGCTAAGTTTCAGAAGCTGAGCGGAATTCGCGTCTACTGCTCGGCCACTGGTCCAACGGAGAGATACGATAATGAAAAACAATGACGCTTTGATGTGTTGTCGCCGGTGCGGTGTTCGAGTCAGTCTAAAGACGCGATCGTCTTTCGACTCGGAGTCATTCTTTTTGTGTTGATGTTGATGAATGTGCATTGATTGCGTCAGAATTCCAGTACTACGTCAAACTGTCATGAAAATACCGCACGAAAAAGTTTGCCATGCACACGTACTAAACTAAGCAATGGGGAGCCCGTTCCTTTCGTTCTCAGATACCGTCTTTGAGATCAGAGCTTGCACCCGGCTCTGTCGGCGCTCTATAAACGCCGTCGCGCACGTCGGCGGGATGAACAAAATATTTATGAAGATGATCCATGTGCTCGAGAAAGAACTCGTCGTGACCCAAGGCGATGTGATAGAAGAAGCAGAGATGCTGGTTGATTTGTCCGACGTCGCCAACGTGCGGCACCATTTTCAAGCCGAATTTTTTCGCTAACATGGCAACGACTATGCATTCGCTTACGCCTCCAGTACGCACAGGGTCTACCTGGAGAAAAAAAGGAGAAAATTTCTATGGCACCACATAGAGAGAGACTCTCTTGCCTGAACGTAGTGCAGAGCCCTGGCCTGCATGAAAGATTTGAAAATGATGCGATTGGGAATGACTAGAGAAAGTTACCAGGTATGAATTAACCAGAATTTGTTGTCTCTCTACCTTCTCCAACTGCAATAGGGTAGCCAGCCTTTACAAGACTCTGATGTCCAAAAACGTCATCTGGCTGCGTGGGTTCTTCAATCCAAAATGGATTAACTTCAGCCAACGCCTTGCACATTTTATGAGCTTGAGGTACTGACCATTGCTGGAAAAGGACAAGAAATCATTGCTTAATCATCAATATTATTAATTTTTGTAGACCTCGTTGACATCAAACATTAGTTTGACGTCAGGACCGACGATTTTCCTCACTAAACGAGCTCGACGAATGTCGCGATCCGGATCAGCCGATCCCACCTTGAGTTTGAGTGCTTTGAAGCCCTTATTCAACGCCGCCTTTGCCTTCTCTTCGATTTCCTCGTCGGAAAAGTGCAGCCAACCGAAACCCGTGTCATAGCACGGATAGCCTCGCTGCAAGATGGGCATTCGTTCGGCGCGACGCGGCCACTCGTCGACGAGCATCTTTCGAGCCTGCTCGACCGTCAGTTCGTCCTCGAGAAAGCTGAAATCCAAGCAGGCGAGCAGCTCGTCGACACTCAGCGACAAGAGCAACTCATAAAGGGGAACCCCGCGCACTTTACTCCACAAATCGAAGCAGGCGTTCGTTATCGAAGCGAGCGCTATACCGACGGCTCCCTTGTGGGGCCCCAGCCACCGATATTGCGGATGTTCGGCTATCGATCGCGAAACTTTTCCGAACTCGGCCATTAGATCTTCGACGTTGCGATTGAGAAGCGGTTTGGCGAGCTCTTCGGCGGCTTTGCAGACGAGATCGTTGCCGCCGCCGAGCGTGAAGCCGAGTCCCGTGCCTTGGAGACCGGGACGATTTGTCGTGAGCACCGTTACGGGATAGGCCCAGACGGACGTCGTGTGAACGGCGTCCGTTCCGACGCCCTTTCCGAGATTGAAACGCAGATCGCGAGTCGCTATGCCCGTGATGACGACCGGATCGGGATTCGTCATCTTTTTGAGTACTGTAGAGGTAAAGAAAGGATTTCACGTGATGAGACGACGGTGTGGAGGCAGAGCACGTTACATCTGTGTTTCCATTGAGTCCAAAGCCTCTCCTCGTTCTCCTGAGCCCAATCATTATATCTTACATCCCCCAGTAATACAATGTTATCTGCCACGGGGCAGGAGGATGTCTATTTTTGGGGCCTCAAAGAAACCTGTTTTGTGCAATTATTACTCGTGTCAAGGACTCTGCACTCTATTGTATGCAGATTCATGGCCCACCGGCAAACAACAGTCTGGCGCTTCATGTTTGGCGTCAGAAAATGAAAAAGATACATAAAATCACAAGAGCTGGACAGGGTACGCCAAATGAATCAGAAAGGTTTCTGTGAGCAGAGACTCTTGTTACCTAGGTGAGAGACATTAGTTGTATTGTCTAGTTACTCTAGTAGAGAGACAGACGTAATTCTATAGTAGGTAATAGACTGCTGCCTGCTGTGTTCATGCTCTTAGGATGGAAAAGAAAATCCTCTTTGAATATACACCTACAGTAGAATGCAGTAAGAATGCGTGAGGACGAGTTATCACCGGTCTAAATATAGGTGCAAACAAGATCAAGAGGGCGCGCGTATCGACGAAGCCACCGAAACGCAAAGGCACCGCTTTAGGGGTCAGTGGCGGGGAAGCATACCGACCCCGGATTAAATCAATTATCGCCTGGAGGAGTCCCGTAACGCCAATTAGGTCGAGGTGACATCACATTACCCCGTGCTTGTTGACGATTGGTCGATCACGTAGCAACAGTTGGCCGAGAGGCGAAAAAATACTCGAGAGTGCGACTCGTCGCTCGCCAGCCACCCGCTCGTCGTCCTCCTCACCATTCGAATGCGAGACATGGCAGCCGCGGCGACGACATCGTCCCAAGACGGCCTTCTTCCTCCCTTACGCAAAAACGACGCCCAAACCCAAAGCAAAGCGCTTCACGTCCAACAACTCTTCGAAGACGACGCCGACGGCGGCGGCGTGCAAGCGCACAAGCCCAATCGAATGGGCGGAGGCGTCGTCGCGACGACTCTTCCGTCCGTGACGGGAGGAAGACCACTATCGTCTTCGTTGTCGCGACCCGCGAGTCGCGGCGGCGGCGGCGGCGGCGAAGCGGGAAGCGACACGGGAACGACAGCGAAAAGCACGGCAATGAGTCCCGAGCAGGCAATGAAACTCTACATGCATAAATTGACATCGTACGAACACCACGAAATCTTCAATCACCCGAAGGTCTATTTCGTCGGGCCGGCGGCGAAAAAGCGTCAGGGCGTGATCGGCGGCGCGCAGAATTGCGGCTACGACGACGAATCGGGATCGTACGTAAACGTAGCGCACGATCACGTCCTCTATCGCTACGAAGTGCTCAAAGTTCTCGGCAAGGGCAGTTTCGGGCAGGTTCTCAAGGTCTACGATCACAAGGGGAAGCAACACGTCGCGCTCAAGATGGTTCGAAACGAGAAGCGCTTCACGCGTCAAGCGCAGGAGGAGATACGCATATTGGAGCATTTGAAGAAGCAGGATCACGACGGAACTCACAACATCGTTCACATGCTCGATCATTTCACCTTTCGAAATCACACGTGCATCACATTCGAATTGCTCTCGATCAATCTCTACGAATTGATCAAGAAGAACAAATTTCAAGGTTTTACGCTTCAACTCGTGCGGAAGTTTGCGCACGCTATACTCCAGTGTCTCGAAGTGCTCCATCGGAATCGCATCATTCACTGCGATCTCAAGCCGGAGAACATTCTGCTCAAGCAGCAGGGACGCAGCGGCATCAAAGTCATCGACTACGGTTCCAGTTGCTACGATCACCAACGAATCTACACGTACATTCAAAGTCGATTCTATCGCGCACCAGAAGTCATACTCGGCGCCAAATACGGCATGCCCATCGACATGTGGAGTCTCGGATGTATTCTCGCCGAATTGCACACGGGCTATCCCATATTTCCCGGCGAAGACGAACACGATCAATTGGCGTGCATCATCGAGCTTCTCGGCGTGCCGCCGTCAAAGTTGTTGGATTCCTGCAAGCGCGTCAAGTCCTTCTTCAGTTCGCGCGGCTATCCGCGTTACTGCACCGTGACGACGAACCCGGACGGAAGCGTCAGTCTCGTCGGCGGCAAATCGCGTCGCGGGAAGACGCGCGGACCGCCCGGATCGAAGACCATGGTCAAAGCGCTCAAGGGAACCGACGACGCGCTCTTCACCGATTTTCTTCTCAAGTGCCTCGAATGGGAACCGAGCTCGAGAATGACTCCTGCACAGGCGCTGCGACATCCCTGGCTCAAACGACGTCTGCCAAAACCGCCGCAGGAAAGCGGTTCCGCACTTCCCGATGCCGCTCACCATCACCACCACGGCCACGTGGTGCCGCCTGCCGTGGGTGTAACCGTCGTCCATCATCACCAAGCCCGGAAACCGAGCGGAGCTCCGCCTCTCGTGCCCAATCCCATCGCCGCCGCGGCTGTTGCCGTTGCCGGCGTTTCTATTGGTCCAGGTGAACAGACGGGGGGCAAGCGTCAGTTGCCTAGCCAACATAGACTACCCAATACCGGTCCGTCGTCAAGGCAACGGCGTCGTCAATTGCCACTCACCGTCACGCAACAGTCGCCTTCCGGACATCACCACGGCGTGACTGATAGTCTGTCGTTGGTGAAAGTCAAGGAGCGGACTGTTCTGCCGAAAATTGGTGGGGGGAGATAGGATCTCTCGCACGCGTGTCCGCTCATCTTTTATTGTTCTTTTATTTGCCGCTCTATTGTAGATATTTTAACTGTGTGTGTAGTGTGTACCCTTGGAGTGGGGTATGGTGTTTTTAAAGAGACGTGCATGCAAGAGTTTCATTGATTTTAGAATGAGCGAAGAGATTGCGAGATTAGGAGGTATTTATTTCAAATGTGTACTCGGGCAAGTCAAGATATGTAGATATCCACGCGCCTTGCCACGCGCCTTCGCGGATGCATCCGGGAGCAAAGCCCAGTTTGCATTTATTTGGTTTCCATTCCGTTCCTATTCTTCTAGATGAACTCGCTCATCTGTGAGGAGCAAAACCGACTCGATAGTTCGAGTTCGAAACGCAAGCGGCCTAGCTACGCCTGGATCATTGCGATTGTTACCTCTCTCAGTAGCATGACAATGGGACTAAGTGTTACGGGCAGCTACCTCATCAAACTAACCCAACTCTCTTGTCCGACGTCAAAATGGAATCCGTCCACAGCCGTTTACGCCGAATCTATTCAAGTCATCGTGGGTGGCATGATTGGAACGGCGCGTAGTTCCGCCTTGAACAAGTTAGGTCATCGAACTTTGTATATGTTGGTTATCCTTCTTCTCGTTGCCACTTGGAGTTTTTGCGCTGTCGCCGTTCGATACTGTGATCACGGAAACGGCACCGATATTCTCTACATGCTCAGTTATGGTGTCATGCCTGCGATGGTCATTCAATTGGTCAACATATCCGTAGTTGTTTTACTTATTTCTTGGTTTCCTAGTCACATGGGCTTCTGTTCGTCCTTTCCGTTCGCTTGTTATGCCATTGGAAGTCTTTTGTTTGGACAGTGGTTTCTATATTTGGAACGTTTACATGAAGAAAGCTTTCTCGCCGCCGAAACTGTTCTTCTCTTATCGGGAATACTCTTTGTTCTGTTTAACGTGCCGGCAGTCTTTAGTGTAAAGCTAAATCCGCATCAGTCTGATCAGTGCAGTGATGAGGAGAAAACGGTCGACCCGAGACGATGGACGTTCCGAGATCTTCTGAAGGACTCTCGCTTTTGGCTTCTTAGCTGGACTCGATTTTCTTTCGTTTTTGGCGCTTGGGGTCTAACGGGAAGACAAAGAAGTTTTCTTGAGACAATTTGGCGAAGTCCGGATCCACCAATAGATGCTCTGTCTGCAGTTGCATTTGGATCTTTCATAGCCGGCTCGTTTCTGTGGATGATCATCTCGGACAAAGTGAAAATAGAATATCTCTGGATGTTTGGAGGAGTCATGCAAGGTTTGACTATGGCACTCTTGCCCGTTTTCATCAGCAACAATAGCAGTCAATGGGGCGTTTATGCTGCCCTAGTCGCTTTCTCGCTCAACATCATAACGTTTTCAATTCCCTTATCACTTTGTGTTTCATTAACCGGAGATACGTATAGCAGCAGGGACGGTGCACACATCTCTGGCTTTCTCGGACCCGCTTTCGGATCAGCTGGTCTACTTGGTCCAATCAGTGCAGACTTAGTCTTCAGAAAGACGGGCAGTTTTAATAATTTCTTATTTATTGGAGCAGCGATTGCTACGAGTGGACTAATTGCCTTGAAAATGGCTTATCGGGTTAGCCGTCGGAGGCAGAAAGAAGAGCAGAGTTAAACTATACTCTTGCCCTTGGAAATAATGAAATGCACGAGAAGCAAAAGCCAGAAAGATTTATTACGTACACATCAATCACACCAACATTTTATCTATCAGTTTCTCTTTTGATAAATACTCCGTCTGTTCCATTGCTTGAGCCTGGAGCTCAAGCAGCCCCGTCTCTCGCATCTGCTTACCTAGAATGACCAGATAGGGATAACCAAGGAGTCTGGCTAGCGAAAGTCGGGCTGACAGTGACAAGTGATCTCGATCCTCAAGAATGATATCAATATCACTGTAAGGTGTACTAGGATGAACTAGTGCATCATAAAGTTCTTCTGCTTCTGCATGTAGATCCTTTTCTGCGGGAAGAATGCAAACTCTATACGGTGCTATTTGTTCAGGCCATCGAATCTGATTTTCGTCAGGTGAGAAAGCTTCTATGCAAGCTTGTAAAAGACGCGTTATTCCAATCCCGTAGCAACCCATTTCAGCGGTCACTTGACCACCTTTCGAATCATTGACAATGATTTGAAAAACGTCAGAGTATTTCTTCCCGAGATAAAACGCGTGTCCAACTTCGATTCCTTTCATCGTTTTCACCTCGCATTGTTTAGGCACCTTGCAGCCGCGTGGCACAACGGAATCGTTCATTAATTCTTCATTGACGGACACCGCGCACTTGTCACACGTTAAAACATTGTCTTCGCCGCAGGAAGCCAACACGTGATACTCGTGCGACAAACTGCCGCCAATTTGGCCCGTATCACCTTTTGCTTTCACAAAGGGAACGCCTAAACGGCTAAAAATCATCTCGTATGCGTCATTGACGCGCTCGTAGGTAATCGCCGCTGCTTCCGGGCTAATATCAAAGGAATACATGTCTTTCATGACGAATTCGCGCGCGCGAAGGAGGCCGCCACGCGGGCGCAACTCGTCACGAAATTTCCGGGTTATTTGATAGGCGAGCAGGGGTAGCGCGCGGTACGATCGAACGACGGAAGCGAGATCGGCGATCACCTCCTCGTGTGTGGGACCGAGACAAAATTCGCTTCCCTTTCGATCTTCGACGCGCCACAGTTCGTCGCCGTACGCAGCCCAGCGGCCCGATTTCGACCACAATCGTTTCGGGATTAGCGATGCCATGGCGAGCTTCGCGCCGCCTATTCGCGCCATTTCGTCGTCGACGAGACGCTCGAGCTTGCGCATTGCGCGCAGGCCGAGCGGGAGGAGAGCGTACAAGCCCGACGCAGTTTGTCGAACGAGTCCCGCTCTCAGCATCAGCCGCTGACTCTTTATCGATCCGCTCGCGGCGGACGAAGCGGTCAAGGCACACAAGCGCGACGTCACATTCCGAAATCGAGACATTGAAAGTTTGGGGGCTTCCCGGAGGTGTGCACGTGATAAAACTTGCGCTTGCGCGACATCACAATTGTGAACGCTAATCGACCGATGACCATACTGCCAAAGAAAAAAGCGTCGAAATCGACGAAAGACAAGTCGGACAGCGAATCCGACGGCGACAGCGGCAAATCGCGATCGAGTCCGCGCGCGTGGCCGTCCGTCACGTCGTCGCAGAGCGAAAACGACGAAACGACGTCGGAGAATCGCGTAGCGGCGTCGGCGGCGGCGGCCGCTACGGCGGCGACAGACGGTCCACCGATAGGAGGCGCGACGACGACAACATCTTCGTCGTCACACCGGAAGAAGAAAGCTCTTCTCGCGACAAAAAAGTCGACGAGCGACGACGAAGAAACGGGCGGCGGCGACGGCTACAACAGCGCCGACGAACACGAGGAAGAAGTGCGACGTATGAGTCGTTATACGTTAGAAGTACGTACGAGGATCTCTCGCGGGGAAAAGCGCGAAGGGTCTCTTGTTCTCTCTCGAAGGACGAGTTACGATTCGAGAAAGAGTTGAAGGAGAAGCGCGGGTTTGTGATAAAGAGAATGATCGAAGACGGCGCCTGTCTGTTTCGTGCAGTCGGTGAATGAAATTCTGGGGCGGGGTGGGGAGGAATGCGGCTTTTTTTCTATGACCGACTTTTTCTTAGCCGATCAGGTTTACGGAGATCAGGATATGCATCACGTGGTGCGACAACATTGCATGGATTACATGGTATTTGTAATTAATTAATTTGATTATTGCTGACACTTTTTATCACAGTTGAAGAATCGAGACTATTTTTCACAATACGTAACGGAAGATTTTACTGCGTACGTGAATCGAAAACGAAGTGACGGTTGTCATGGTAATAATTTGGAAATGCAAGCCATGTCCGAAATGTACAATCGTCTAATTGAAGTGTATCAATACACAACAGGTATAATCGATAGAAGATTTGATGGGGGAAGATATGATCTCGACGCTCTTGCTCAGAACCGATCAATACGTTTCACGGAATTTACAAGACGGACAACGCGCCAATTCGAATCAGCTATCATCTAGGAGTCCACTATAATTCCGTATCGGATCCTTATGCGGCAACGGTAGGAGTTGGCCTCGGCTTTGCCAACTTCAAACCAGGGGTAAGCACACGTAAAAATATCTTTTCATGAGGATATCTTCTTTTCTAGCTTGCTGATCGAATGCTATTGAGCGATTCGGTTCGTGCGTCCGAACTGGATATCATTGAGAAAACGATGCTCGAAGACAAAATGCGATCGACGGACTGGGAAGCGACGGGCAGCGCCATAGAGGAAGCCGTTGCGCGCGAGTCATACTTCGAGTGGCTGAAAGAGAATGAAAAACGAAGCCTCGGCAAGTCCACGACACCCGGAAGTGAAACGGGACCGAGTTCCTCGAAAGAAACCGTTCTCGACGTCGCGTTTTCCAAGCGAAAGCGCAACGTTCCAGCTGCGTCGGCTGTGGCGCCGCCGTCGCAGCCGCCGCCGGTGCCGCAGTCGTCGTCGCCACCATCGTCGCCGTCGGCGAGTGCGGCGCGCACGCGAGCCGACGGCGGATCGTCGCGCGTTCGAAGATCGCTCTCGCGATCTCCGCGACATTCGCCTTATTCTCGGTCGCCTAATTCGTCGCCGCTGCCGTCGCCGACTGCCGAATCGCCGCCGCTGCTGTCGAGACGTTCGCCGTGTTTGCAGGGAAGGGATAAGAGCGAGGAAGATGGCGAGAGTGGAGTCGTCGTAGCAAGTGGCGGCGGCGGCGGCGGCGGAGAGAACGCGTCCGGGTATCAGGATTTCATGGACAGCGTTCCCCCTTCCATGCTAGGTAAGTTCAGATAGAAGGCACGCACGTCCACGAAATTACGAAGAGTCCCTGCTAAGAGACAATAGAGTTGAGCAAATGACCAGTAGAGGCGCGCTCCTCTGCCGCAATCATAGATAGTACGTTTAATTGTTTGGCACTGCACCTGATACGCGAGCATTCTGGCTTCCTTGCCTGTTTATTTGGTACCTCACTATAGCAATGAAACGAGTAAAGTAGATTTGGTTTCCGAAATGTGGGGAACTTGGGCTCCCCATCGTAGGATCCCTATGGGCGTTTAGTACGTCATTTGGTTCTACACATTGCGGGGCTGGCGTGACGTTGGTACCTGGGTGTGTTGCGGGATGTGACGACAATGCTGGATGTATTTTGTCAACCACTGGTTATTCTAATGGGGCATACTTTAGTTAGTGCGTACGTAGATTGTTCACCGGATTTCCTTAGAGGGGTTTTTATAGGAATTGGTGAATGGGAAGATGACGGCGTTTTGGCTGCCGTTCTCGCTGCGTCACAGCAAGAATACCTCGACAAGTTGAAGAACGATAGCCAGAATTCGACGGTGGGATGTAGCAAAAATAGCTGAGTTCTGACATACGTAGTCTCTTGTTCATACTTGGGTGCCTGATTGACTTATTATTGTTAGAAAAAACACATGAATGATTTGTGGTGATGCATACAAACCGCTGGTTGTATTATTCGATTTCTTATACAATTATTCTTACACTAGCAATTCGGTTTCCGTTCTCCTGCAGGACCTTTGACCCTACAAGCGGGTGGCTTCCGGAAAGGTGCAGCAGTGATATAGACAATGACCTGGTGCGTGGCAGGGAACGGTACGGGGTCGTAGTTGGTAGTATTGCAAGATACTTCAGAGCCAATTCACTGTAGCCGTTTCTTTCTCTCTCTCTCTCTCTCTCAGAAATGTAGACTTTGTTGTGATGTGAAGATTGTGGACGTCACGGCGTTTCCCACATCCGGAAGACGACTCGTGACTAATGCAGTCTACAGGCAACCGAGTTCCCCTGAATTGAGTTTCAAGGCCTAAATTACTCCAGTTGTGAGAATTGGGCCACTTTGCGATGGTCTCTAGGCAGAGATGACGCTTGTGTGGGATTACAGGGTTCACTAATTGCATTAAACCCGGGCGTGTCCAAACCCATAAAGGGCCATGCATACGCAGGAACAGTTCAGTATCATCACAGACACGAGTTCGAAAGGAGCAATGCTTACTTATACGAGACATCACAACAGAGGACGAAAGTCTCTTTGCCGATATGAAAAGTAAGCCTAACGTTACATCTCATTCCTGCAAGTGGAAATAGCGATTGCCCGTCTAGTCTCGATTTCGCCCGAGTCACGTCGGTGCTTTCCGACTGTCTATTCAGCGTCGTGCAAACTGCTAAGAAAGAAGGCCAACTGGTCAGCGGCGTGCGAGCCGTCGCAACAGCCTTGGAGAAGTGAGTCTCGCCTCACTTCATGCGCCATCTAATCTAATTATCATTTTTACGTAGATGCGGCGATGAGGATCCGGCTCTGTGTGTCCTTGCTACGGAGGACAGAGACATCACCGATCCGGCAGTGCAGATCTACTTTACGCTCATCGAAGCCTACTGCCGCGAATATGGCGTCCAACTACTCAAGGTGGGCTGCGGCACGTGTTGACATCCCTATATGGTCATTATTGACGCCCTATGCTTTCTGCAGGTCGATAGCAGCGCCTTATTAGGAAAATGGGCGGTGTCGAACTCGTCTGAAACATGTGGGTGCGTTCTCATTCAGGTATGCCTTCCGCTTTCTAAAGCCCGGCGTCGTTTTTAAGTTTGCCTTATATAGAACACTTCGGCTCTGAAAGGTCTTATGGTTCTTGTGAATCACTGTCGACGAAGTGGCGAGAAAAAGATCGTCTCGCTCGTTGATCCCATCGGAGACGACGATGGGATTCCCTACAACTAATTAGACTGACTGCATCGTATCATTTCTTCATCGTATCATGTCTTCGTATCGAAAGAATATGACTACACAGAGTTCGTCTTCCTATCTGGAGCCGTTACGTCTGATTGGTGCCGGGATGTCACTGTTTTGCTAGCCCTTGATCAAATCATTTTTTTCTATTTTGCTATTTCAAATAACTACTTGTTTTTGTACGCAAGTTTATAAACCGTAGTCGATTAATTAAAAAACAAAGAAACGAACGGTGTTGTAGCGCGCGGGAGAACACATACGGGTGCTAAACTCAGTTCGAGCGTCGCCCCTGCGAATCTCTCCTTTTATGAAACCAGTCGAGAAGACGGCTCAAATCGATAGGATGAGAAGGCGATCCGAGTCGTCTGACCTCACTTCGGAGGGGTCGCAAGAGGACAAACCGACGAATCTACTTGTAGCAACCAAGCAGGCGAACGGAATTCTTCTTACGCAGCCGGAAGAGATCATACAAGAGGATCCACTGAAGACGCCTAAGAAAGAATCGTCGTGCAGAATCGGAATCCAAGTCTTCTTTCCTTTTTTGATCGCCGGCTTTGGCATGGTATCGGCCGGAATGTTACTCGATTACGTCCAAGTACGAAAAATTCTCAATACTAATATAAGTGCAATGATTTTTTTGCTTCTTAGCATTGGCCTGTTTTTATGGATGTTAACGAGTTGTTTATACTGGTACCTGCCCTCCTTGGATTGAAGGGAAATTTGGAGATGACCCTTGCCTCTCGTCTCTCCACAGCTGTAAGGAGGAAGAACGTAATATACAAGATTGTGGTTGATAAAATTAATGCTAGGCAAATACGGGTGCCATGGACACTGCAGCAGCAAAAAAATTACTAATACTTGGAAATATGGCCCTTATTCAAGTAAAAGACATCAGCTATTGTGATTATCTTTTTTTTAGAAAAGTTTTCAGGCTCAAGCTTTGGTTATTGGAGCGTTGGCTTCATTCGCTGCTGTCCTATTTGGTTGGCTATCGGATGGAGTTTTGAAAATAGAAGACGCTCTTCTGCTCTGCGCGTCGAGCCTCATAACGGCTTCCGTAGCGAGTTTCGCTCTCGGCGGCATAATGATCATAGTGATCCTATTATCAAAACGGTTCCATGTGAATCCTGACAATATTGCCACGCCCATAGCAGCCAGTTTGGGTGATTTGGTAACATTGGCCTTACTTTCTGGAACGAGTAACGCTCTCTACGCTAAATTTGGCAAGAAAACATAACGGTATTAATAAAATTTTCTTTGACCCCGTCTCTCTCTTTAGTTGCTTCGCGACATCTATGGGTAATTTGGCTGCTGTGTAGCATTTTCTTATCATTGATACCCGTCTGGATATACATCTCTCATCGCAATCCTACAACGAGAAAAGTGCTCAGCTCAGGATGGACACCGGTTATTAGTGCCATGGTAATAAGCAGGTCAGTTCTGGGAGGTACCTCTTTGATTCTCATCTGACTTTTCTTTTCTAAACAGTGGTGGAGGTTTAGTGCTCGATCAAGCCGTTAGTCGCTTTCCCGGCATTGCTGTCTATTCACCAGTCATGAACGGCGAGTCTCTTCCTTTAGTATATCACAAAAAATTCTCATAGGAAATTATCAGGTGTTGGTGGAAATCTCGTTGCTGTTCACGCGAGTCGCCTATCCACAACGTTGCACGGCACAGGCAAGCCGGGCGACAAGATCCGTAATCCAGACGCGTCAAAGTGCTGTGGAACGTTTCGAGGCCAAGGCACGCGATGTCGCCTAACCTGTCCTTCCAACAGGTTTTCATTGTTTATTTTTCTCCCTCTCTAGATCACGGAAAAGCGGCGAGAGTATTGCTCATGCTGACACTGCCGGGTCATTTAATATTTCTACTCACAATCAGCTATGTTCAGGCTGGACACACGTCGCTGACTCTCTACTTTGCTGGTGGCTACTTTGCGTGTGCTATCCTACAGGTAAGCCGGAACTTAAAAATCGCGCCCAAGTGATAGGTAATGAGGTGCCCGCTTCACACAGTCGTTGATTAGTGCCTGTTTAGTAAGGGTGGTTAGCGTTAGGCCGTGCGTTCCACTGGTAGAAAAAGTCAGGAAATGACTCGTTTAGGTAGCGTTATTGCTCTCAATTTCTACGTGGCTTGTTTACTGGATGTGGAACCGAGGAAACGATCCAGACAATTTTTGCATTCCCTACCTAACCGCTCTAGGTGATCTTCTCGGTACGGCGCTCCTGGCACTCACCTTTGTAGTACTGTATCAATTCAGTGACAAAGATAGTGACGTAGGCACGTAAGAATTTTCTATGATGTACTGTATGTACCACCATCCTAACGGAGGGCCCTGCTTGCATTTCTATTGTGACTGCTCTGACAAATAAACACAAGCACACCACCCAAGTTTAGAGTTCTAAAATATGTGAAAAAAAAAGAAGACCGCCGACAAGACAAGACTAAAGAGCAAACGTATTTGTCATCAAAGTTATTTTTCATCATCGTCGTCATCCTGAGTAACAGATTTTGGTTCGTAGAGTCCTGATACGGCTTTGCCCGTGAATAATTCTATCAGAACTTGTACGTCAAGATTTGTATCAAGGACACTTCCGTCGACTCGCTACAAAGAGGTAAAATTACGCATGTTCTATAGACCCTATTCTAATTCTTGCCTGGGATTCAACTGGAAGTCCCACTGCCCACACTTCGAGTTTAGCAATTTTGAACTCTTCTTCCTTGGACAGTTGGGGACTGTTGTACGTTGTACTTCGCGGGTGGGCTTTGCTATGACCCGATCCATAGTCGTGATCCAACCACAAGCCAAAATACTCGTGCTGGCCACCCATCCCCTAGAAAAAAAATTAAGCGGAGGAAACATAAAGGGGCGTATTTTTTTGCGCACCAGCCCATTGGGAATCGTCTGCTGGCCCTGATTGAAGTACATATAATGGTTATTATAACCTGTTGGGGTATAGATAGCCATGTGAGGGTTCAAAGTGAAGAGAAAGCATTGATCATCCCCTATAATACAAAAGGATAATATATAGGTAAACTCGTCGTTTTTTGCTTACCAACAAAATTGGGCGATGTTTCCCAACTCGCAGAAGCAAATCCTCCAAAAACGTATCCATCTGTATCTTCAACAATCACAATAGTAGGTCCCCTTCCCGTTATCTCCTTTGTGAGTCGAGCAAAGCTCTCCCCGTCGCGAACACTCGAAAAGAGCTGTCTCCACAGGTGCCGATGTTTAAGCGGTATGTGGCTATTGAGAAAGAGGACGGACGTCGCGTCGAGTAAGCTTTCACCGGCGCTCTCCTCCCCACTCGGTCCGTGTGCTTTTTGTTTTAGAATACGTGGTAGAAGAGGTTGATTCAAGTCCAAGGACGCGACGTCTGTCAATTCGCCCATTGCTGCCTTTGCCGAGTCGGTCTCGTCGTGACTGGCCAATGTCGATGCACTGAAAAAGCAGCCCTGAAAAACGGCATTGAAGAGACGCTGAATAAGAGAATTCGCACTGAGCCATTTCTCTAGCTGAGGCACATCAAAGGTAAAATTTCCTAAAAAAATGAAATGTTATACTAACGTATCTTATTTTGTATCTTATTCTATAATTCCTGCCTTCTTCGTCCGGCTGAAAGGAAGCGTTATCAAGAAAGACTCGCGCTAAGCGTCGATTGGAGTCCGGGTCTTTTCCGCCCCACACGGAAGCACGTGGATGTAGCGACTTCGAATTGAACGCAGCAGATATGAGAGAGCAGCAGAGATGCTGCAGATCGTTGCTACTTATCGTCTCTCCGGTCGACGCGGAACCCAGGTGAGCGAATATCATCGCCTTTTCGGCGTCGCTTCCCTTTACGATAAGGGAAGCGATTACGAAGAGAGCGGCTCGATTTGCCGCACGACGACTCTCGTCGTTGCTGTAGTGCGCCATTAGATTGAAAAGACGCTGCGATATGTCTTCGGGAAGAATCGATTTGCTAAATTCCTAGAAAGGGAGCAGGGGTGTCGAGGCCACGCCCACTTTTTTGCCAGCTCGGTTTTCCGTGGGATCCCGGCTTTTCTTACCTTGAACGCTTTGTAGTCGAACGTTGCTGTGCCGTCTACTTTCTTTTTCGAGTCGCCTTCTTTGGTTGTCAGTTGAGCGAAGACGCCTTCGAGGTCTCGCTTCTCGTCTTCGTTGAGAAGTTTCACTGCATTCTCTTCTTTGCTGCTTTCGTTTCCCATCGTCGCGTGAAGAGGTACACAGCGCAGTAGGAGGGTTTAGAGGTGTCTGTGTACCCTGTACGGGTGTTTTCTTTCTCTCATAGCGTGCGGTAAAGCGATGCTCCTTCGTCGAAACAGAAGCCGAAACAGTAACAACTTACAAGCAAAGAACCATCTAAAATCGAGGCAAAGAACGTTCTTTTCATCTGTTTCCTGGGCGGTAAGTCTGCAAAAAAAATCTATACACTATTTACAGTATTTGTTGTGGAGGGGCGGAGCAGACTTTGCGCCAAAGAAGGTAAGAGCTGAGAGCTGTTTCGTAAAGGCGTTTTTTGAATGTAGATTCATCTATGGACATACCGACGAGGCAGATGAAGAGCTTTCCGATGTCCTCATTCACCTCCGGGCCCCGAGGTGACTAAATAAAACCGGCCCAACTCGAGCCAGAGAGGTTAAACGCGGCGCAAACGCAGGGGATTCAATCCCCTACTCCAGTGGCATGAGTGATAAACTGCTACCCCACTTGGGCAAGACGCGGTGGGTTACAATAGCGGTCCACCTGTGCTTTGGTATATAAAGGCACCCCCGGGACAGATGGGTTACTGTCTCCCCGAATGGGGGCCTGGGTGAAGGGTCCCCTCAACTAAGGAGTGCGGGAGGACGTTCATTTTTGTTTTTGTAACTTCCGGTTTACTTCCGTGTTTATGAAATAAAAAGCACCTTTCTAATTGAAGACAAAGCACGTCAGAGAGAATAAGCGATGGACATTTATATATTTGCTTATGACGCCATTGACAAAAAAAAGCAGTATATCTGCCTACTTATTCCATCAAACGTCATAGCTCGTCTTTTACCTCGTCTTCCGCAGCATCAGCTTCAGGGACGGATTCTCCTTCCGAAGCGGATTCTCCTTCCGAAGCAGATTCCCCTTCGTCTGCTGTTTCTTCTCCTCCCTCGCTAGCCGATTCGTCATCATCGTCGTCACCTGCCACCTCTTCAGACGTTTCCTCTTCCTCCTCCTCCTCTTCTTCCTCTTCGACCTTCTCGTCCAGGTCAACATTCATGCTCAGCCTGAGCATGCGCTCAATTCGCGACGCAAAGTCAGAAGAATCCTAAAAAATATTTTTATCTCCCATACACAATTGAAGATTCCCGACAACGTACCTGAAGCGTGTAGCCAGATCGAAGGACAGCGGTTTCAAACATAACTCTAGCCAAATCGGCAGCAGTCGGATCTGCTTCGTCGACCTGACAGAAAAATAATCACTACTACGTGCGTAGCAATCAAGAGTTACTTACTGCAATCTTCTCAGAGAGTTTTTTCACTAGGGGATGTCGCGGATTGACTTCGAGCGTTTTCTTCTGGTTCATGTAATAGCTATAGAAGAGTAAGAGCACATATAGGAGAGGGGCATTTAGGCCACTGCAATTGCTCACTTTGATGTGGGATCTTTCGCTTGGGCATAGGCCTGTGCCTTCATGATGCGTTCCATGTTGCCGGACCATCCGTAGGAGCTGGCTACAAGAGCGCACGGCGAGTCCGTCAATCGGTTTGAAACAACAGCTTT
The DNA here is from genome assembly GCF_947507565.1 of Oscarella lobularis. Taxonomy (NCBI): domain Eukaryota; kingdom Metazoa; phylum Porifera; class Homoscleromorpha; order Homosclerophorida; family Oscarellidae; genus Oscarella; species Oscarella lobularis. The sequence continues at coordinate 2,723,409 of NC_089178.1, read as the reverse complement.
TTCGATCTAAGGACGATAATAATATAAACGACTTATGTAATTGCGGCTTCTATTTTTACCTGATCTTTCAACGCCGTTTCCTTCAGCCACTTGGTGAGTCCTTCAAACTTCTTTTCCAACGCTTCCTGCCTCTCTTTGGCCTTCTCCGTCTCGTCTCCGAGCTTCAGCCCCTCCTTGGCAACATTCTGAAACTTCTTTCCGTCAAATTCAGGCAAACTCTACAAGAGAAAACACCGCCAATTAATTAATTTATTATTTAATGAAAACGCCGAAAAACAAACCTGAACGGCGTATTCATCGACAGGTTCAGTAAGGAAAAGGACTTCGTATCCCTTCTTCAACAGTCTCTCAACAAACGGGGAATGCTCCAGCTGAAAAAAAAAAGAGACTAGCATTTAAACGCCAGTATTGTAGACCTTGTCTCACCTCTTCTCTGCTTTGCCCAGCAACAAAGTAGATCTGATCCTGCTTTTCCTTCATTCTCTCAACGTACTCAGCGAGACTAGTCAATTCTTTTGCATCGTGGGACGATTGGAACCTGAAAAATTCAATCTTTAATATTGTTTTCTACTATATGATGTTCTTCTTTTTTTTACCTCAAAAGCTTAGCGAGACGAGTTCGATTGGTGTGATCTTCGATGACACCCAATTTCACGTTCGTTCCAAATTCTGGCCAGAATTTCTCCATGTAGTCTTTATCTTCAATTTTCTTGATCATGTCAAGAGCCTGGGATAAAAATGATGCTAAGAAAACGCATCAAAAATCTCGTTCTCGTCACCTTTCTAACGAGTTTCTTTCGGATGACCTTCAGAAGTTTGTGCTGTTGCAAAGTCTCACGTGACACGTTCAATGGCAAATCGTCAGAATCAACCTGAAACGGAAAGAACGTCGCTTTATTTCCCTTAGCCATCGTTTTTTTTCTTTCCTTACCACTCCTCTGATGAATTGGAGATACTTGGGCATCATTTCTTCAAAATCCGACGTGATGAAAACTCGTCTCACGTACATCTTGATGAAGTCGGTCTTCTTTCCATACTCCTGGAACATTCCAGAAGGAGCAGCCTAATAGAGAGAGAGAAAAAACTGACGTCATCTTTAGTTTATTTATTTATTGCCTACTTTTGGAACAAAGAGAATGGACTTGAACGTGACTTCTCCCTCCGCAGTAAAATGAGTCTTAGCCAAAGGAGGATCCGCTTCCTAGAAACAAATAAATAAATAAATAAATATCTAATACCTCTTAGGATTAGATAACCTTCGTAAACGATTTGTAGAATTCCTCGTATTCTTCATCAGTGATCTCTTTCAAACTAGAGAAGAATAAATAACCAGGGAATTACAATGACTTGTCTTCCTACTTTCTGCTCCAAATGGGTTTGCTTTCGTTGATCAACTCCCAATCCCAAACGGTCTTCTCCACCTGAAATCATTTCCAAACTTGCGCGTTTTTCCCACGTAGTTTCATATTCTTCTCCTCACCGTTTTCGTTTTCGGTTTCTTTTCCTCCTCCTTTTCCTCCTCCACTTTAACTTCTTCGTCTTCGTCTTCCCCTTCCTTCTTTTCTTTCTCCTCCTCTTCTTCGCCTTCCTTTTTCGCCGGCTCTTCCTCTTCCTCTTCAAGAGGCTCCTCAACGGATTCGGTCTAAAAAAACGAAAGACGGATGAAGAACAGGACCAAAAAAACAAATAAATTAGACAACACAAATAAGCCACGCGTCAGTAAAATAGACCAATCACGTCGAAAATTAAGAATTCAAGTTATATCCCATCATGCACTAATGAAGACAAGACTCTGATGGCATCATACCTTGCTCGTCCACAAATAGATGGGAAAGTTGATGAACTGGCTGTACTTCTTCACAAGATCCCTCAGCGTATCCGCCTCCAAGAAGTCGTGGGCTTCTTCCTTCAACTGAAGACTAAGAGAACGGCATTTTTAAATAAAGCCAACAAAACTTTGTTTCTATCTACCTGACTGTCGTGCCTCGTCCCAGCGTGTCGCCACGCGGATCCTCGGCGACGCTGAATTCAGCCGAATCTGACGTCCAAATGTGCTGCTTGTCGTCATTGTTTTTTGACGTCACAATAACAGTATCCGACACTGCAAAAAAATTATATATTTTGTTTCTTCGCGTTTTTCACTTTCGACTTACCTAGGAAAGATGAATAGAAACCGACGCCAAACTGACCAATGAGTTCAGACATGGAGCGGTCAGAGTCCGCCTCCTAATCAACGATATATAATTAAAAAACTCAAATTGAATTTTCATTTTCTCCCTCCCGCTCAACCTGAAGTTTTGCGAGAAATTCGCTGGTTCCCGATTTCGCAATAGTACCCAAATTATTAATCAAATCCTTGCGAGTCATTCCTATTCCGGTATCTGTGACGTGGAGAACGTGATTTTCCTTGTCCGCCTTGATTTTTATCGTCAAATCCGGCGTCTCGCCGAGCGCCGACTTGTCGGTCAACGACAAAAATCGAATTTTATCCAAAGCGTCCGAAGCATTCGAGATCAATTCTCTCAAAAATATCTGAATCACGATTTTTACACTGAAAACCCGAGAACCGGCGTTTCTTTTCGACTCACTTCCTTATTCCTATAGAGCGAATTGATGATGAGCTTCATCATTCGATTTACTTCGGCTTGGAATTCGTGTTTTTCCGCGCTATCTCTCAGCTGTTTCATTTCGGCTACGCTCAGTCCGTCGAGCTACGCGAAAAAAAAACGAGTAAGAAACAACGCTCGAGCGTCGACGTGCAGTCCAGTCGGACCTGTATTGCTTCTTCTTCCCTGAGAAAAATTTTAAATTTACTACGATTCGCGTGAGATTCGATGTTTTTTTGTACCTTTCCACCGCTTCGTCGTCGGTTCTGGAACCTTCTCGACTCTTTCCTATGTCGTCTTCCACCGTTCCTGTGTCGGACGCTTCGGCTGCGTCCGATTCGGAGTCGCTATCGTCGGCGAAAGCTGCGGAGGTCCACGTGGCATTGCAATAACGACGTTATCGACGTTCTTTCTCACCCGAAAAGACGAGAGCTCCGAGTAGGAGCACGATGATGCATTTCCACTTCATCGTTGCAGAGGTCCGACGTCGATTTCGAGCGCGTTCAGAAGTGCGACGACGAGGTCGTGTGAGGGGAGTATGTAAGGTGCAGTGATCGGCGTGGCTCGTGCTGATTGGCTGCTTCGCTTCCGGGCGTTCGGCAGTGACTTGTAGATCGCTGATTGGTTTGAGAAAACGAAGATCCCAGATTAGTCCGAGTGTCCACGTCATACCTACCTTTTTATTCGTTACGCTTCTCCGCCGTTGGATTTCCTCGAAACGCCTTCGTTCCATGGGTTCGATTTCGATCCTCTTTTGTCTCGGCGTCGTTTTGGGATGCGTGCGATCGAAAGAGGATCCCTGCGACACATGTACGAATCTCGTCAAGTCGTTCAACGAGGTAGCTAGAGAGATAGGCCGCTACGAGCGACATCACATCTTCATGGTGTGAGAGAGCCACGTGTGTCGTGTGTGCGATTCTCTAGGGTTTGGAGAAGACTGCTGGGGCGAATTTCGGCGGCGGGAATTCTGATTGGGAGGAAACGAGACTAGGATCTTTTGCTACGAGGCAAGAAAGAAAGAAATTCTCTGTTGGTTATCACAGGGAGTGTCACTATAAAAATTTTTCATACCTCTGTTCGTTTACTCCTTAAAATTAATTTCAATGAATGAAAGAATATAAATTCATCTGGTTGAATTTTTCAGTGAGACTCGTCTGGTGGAAATACTTGATTCTGTGTGCGAAAGAAATTCCCACTCTGTATGTAATGATACTTAGTCTTGCCTCAGTAAATCTATATTCCTTTTCTAGTGTAATACGATGCTGGAAGAGAAGGAGGAAGTTCTGGAAGAATGGTGGTTCAAGGAGCAACAGAATAACAAAAATTTACAGATATGGTTCTGTGAAAACAAAATAGAAGGCAATACATACTGTATGTACGAAACGTTTGTCAAGATTTTTATAATAGTGTGCTGTCCTAAAAATACGTACGGGCCTAAATGCAAAGGTACGTACAGTAGAACGACAATAATTTTTCACGTAAAATTATTGGGTTATAGAATGTCCCGGGGGCGTGGAAAAGCCGTGTAGCGAAAGAGGAAGTTGCTTGGTAAATTTGATTATTTGGAGGGGAAAGGGGCTCGCGAAGGTTGGAGTTCTTCAGGGCGAGGGGAAGCGAAGTGGATCTGGACGTTGCTCGTGTGATCAGGGTTACCAAGGTGATATATGCGACACGTGCGTCGAGGGATATTTCAAAAACGAGTTGGAAGATGGGAATTGCACAAGTATGAACCCGTATTGAAACCTTGATGTTTATTGTATGTGTGCTTTTGCGCAGAGTGCCACTATTCGTGTGCCCTCACTTGCCACGGGCCTGGCAAGCTTGGATGTGACAAATGTAAGGCAGGGTGGAACATGACCGAAGAGGAAGGATGCCAAGGTCCCATTTCCCTTAGTTATCCGCGATTATTATTATTATTAATTATTTAACAGATATTGATGAATGTGAGATCGAGTCTCCATGTGAAGGTGGGAAGTATTGCATCAATACAGTGGGATCATACAGATGTGAAAGTATTGCTTCAAAATTCAATCCAACAACAATTTACGTAATAATTTTTAGATTGTGATGCAGCCTGTGCTGACAACTGCACTGGGGCTGGACCAGAATCGTGTCAATCATGCGCACATGGCTACATCAGACCGGAAAACTCAACAACATGCGAAGATGTGAACGAATGTGCAGAAAACGCAACTTTATGCGAAAAGGGAACCTACTGTGACAACGTTCCTGGTACATACGAGTGCAAAGGTACAAGGAAAAGGCGTTTCGTTATTATAATAATGACTAATTCGTTTTTATGTACATAGTGTGTGATCCTGCTTGTGGGACAGCATGCTTAGGAGAAGGATCCCAGGGGTGCATCGACTGTGCTGCTGGGTATCAGATAAATGGCACTTCTGGATGCGAAGGTATGGGATTCGTGTGAGAGAAGGAGCTACAGTACTTACTTTTCTTTGGACCATCAAAGATATTGATGAATGCCAATCGTCACCTTGCACCGACGAAAACGAAGAATGCATAAATAGTCCTGGATCATACGAATGCAATTGCAAGCCAGATTACAATAGAGAGGACGGAACCTGTGTACCAATTCCAGAAGAAGAAGAAGACGATGAACCAACGGAAAATTCAAATGCCGGTATAAGTACCTTATGATCTTGTATACTTTCCTCATGATATTTTCAGATGAAAATGATCCAACTCCCTCTCCTAATGACACTCATACAGATAGCGCTCACGATGAACTTTGATGCTGGCCTGGGATTGTTCTGCTTCCCTCCTCAGGGAGTCCAGCAATCCCATCAGAGATATCCAGAGTCTTTGCTGTCTCTACAACTACTTAATTTATGTAATTTCTTTTAAATACATTGTGGAGCGATTAGATATGGTTCATCTTGTTCGACTGCGCGTGCGTAGCACAGACGGAGATAGATATTTCGTATCCCTTTTCACGAATTCCAAATAATCGTTCAAAGTCTTTCCATACTGCAGAGACAAACAAAAAATCAGGTGTTTGATTGGCTACAGTGTTGCACTCACAAATGACGCGTATGTTTCATCACGGACGTGACACAGTTTTCTCATGCCCAGCTCTGCAAGCCTTTTTGCCTAAAAAATAAAAAAATAAACTTACGTCAGCCAATCAATGATACAATCGTTTTCTGACGTCATAATGACGGCCAAAATCAAGACGCGCAATCAAACGATGATATCCCATGACAGCAGTTCTAAACACGAACCTACAAAACAGACTTTGTAAGAGAATATTTTTACTTACTCTCCGGGTTTTTCCAAAAACGTTCGATGGGTTATGTCCCCATGACCCAGCAGCACCCCCAAACGCCGATCAACGTCGTTCAGCTCCAAACTGAAGTACAAGGAATGAGCCCAAAGTATTCCTAAGCAGCCAATCCTCATAAAAAAATCTTCTAGAGTCTTATCTTCTCACTGTGTTGCTCGTTTTGCGTCAGTCCATGTTTTTCCATCACTTGCAGTCGTTCTTTGACTGTTGTAGGAGGCTTTAGGACGTCAAGGACAGTTGCGGTCGAATGGAGAAGCTATAAATAATAATAATGATACTTGACTATTATGCACAGCCAGTGGTGTACTCGATTCAATAAGAAGTCTGGAGTTTGAGTTATCTTTATCAAATCCGTTAACTGATCCACTAGATATTGCTATAGAGGTATTGCTCTGCAAGACATCTACAATGAATGTAATCGTGTCATACTTCTGTCCACTGTGGAAACAGGTGCGGAACTTGGGTGAGTATACGCGACAGATTCTCCGTGGAGCAAAATAGGGGAGGACTGCACAAGATGTCACACATTTCCCGAATGTGATCAACTAAAAAACGTTATTGCTCTTCGAATTGCGCAACTCTTTCCTATTTACTATCTTCACTGAAGAAACTTGGACACTTGGACAGCACTCGATCTATTGGAACTCCCAAATCGTGCAAGAAACAAGACATTTCATCTTCGCCTTTGTCCTCGCCACTGATCTCCATAGCCGCTGCATACGATCTCTAAAACATCATCCAAATATAGACCACGCCATTAGTTAATGAATTAGTTAATTCACCAGCCGCAAAGCCTTATCTATGGCCTCGCCAATAGTCACATTTGCATATCCCATTTCCTGCAATGAAAGCCTAATGAAAAAAAAACAATCGATTGATAATGAAGAAGAAGACCTTCAGCTGCTCAGCTCGCTGTACAGTCCACTGGCTCAACGGAAGGCCAAGTGCAGAGGGCGCAAGATAGAGAAACGATCCTTTGATAAAGAATTAAAAAAAAAATCGAGACCCTTCCAGGCTGTGTGCATACTTATCTGCGAATGGGTCAAGCCGACGTCGCTCAATTTCTTCAAATTATCTGCCACCTTCGCGAATAGTAGATCAAAAATTCAACTGGATAAATATTTTCAACCTGTTTTGGATCGAGTGCGGCGACGAGGGGAGCGTTTTTCAGGAGGCGTCTCAAATTCAAACCGTACGCTTTTAGAACGGGCACCAAATCGCGCATGCGTTTCGCGTCGAAATCGAGTGCCGCCGGAAGTCGAAAAGCGGCTAATTGGGCTTCGTCGGGCGCTACGCCGGCTTTCTCGAGGATTTCCGATTTTCGCAGCCATTCCGACTTGCAGAGACCCACGATTCGAGGTGGAGTGCCGTGAAATGCCGCTTTGATTTGGCTTGTAAACTGTTTGTTCTTATTCATTGCGGCGAACATGTCTTCTCTATCCGTTTTCCACTTGGGACTTGTGTCAGAGGGAGTGTCTGGTTTATTTGCCGCTTCCGTCGACATTCTTGTGGATAGCCGTAACGCGTGCAATCGAAAGAGCCGTCCGTATAAAGCCATTCGAGGATTTCACGACGTTTTTTTCTCCGTCCACGATGTCGTGTAGCGCATTCGAGCTTAGCGCATCGACACTTTAATTGCATTGAGCTGGGCGACCAATCGCAGGGCCCCCTCTACGCATTACGCACCAACGACCAATCAAGACCGGTCTTTCGACTGTACCAACGGTTACCCCCGAATTCAGTCACCTGTGTTTTCGCACGCAAGACGCTGCTGAGATCTTCGCTCTCGACGTAAGCGTACTCAAATCAGAACCATGGTAAGTAACCACAATCGCCTCGATCTCGACATCGCGCGAATTCTCGCTCTCTCTCCAGCGTGAAGTTATCTCGATCCACGTTGGACAAGCCGGAGTCCAAATCGGCAATGCCTGCTGGGAATTGTACTGTCTCGAGCACGGCATTCAGCCAGACGGTCAAATGCCCTCAGACAAGACCCTCGGCGGAGGCGACGATTCGTTCAACACGTTTTTCAGCGAAACGGGCGCCGGCAAACACGTTCCGCGTTGCGTTTTCGTCGATCTAGAACCAACGGTCGTCGGTAAGACGCGCGAAATGCAGCGAAACGATCCCTACGTAGCGCGTGTCTCACCTCGCGCCTTCGCGAACTCGTCCGCCATTTTGTGTTTCACGGCGGTTGCTAACGGAAACATTGCGTTCCCGCCTGACGTCATAATTACCCACGTTATTTTAGCGCGCTAAGCGCTCACGTGACGCTTATTTTAGATGAAGTTCGTACGGGAACTTACCGCCAGCTGTTTCACCCGGAGCAGCTCATCACGGGCAAAGAAGATGCCGCAAACAACTACGCTCGCGGCCACTACACCGTCGGTCGCGAAATGATCGACATCGTTCTGGACAAGACCCGAAAGCTTGCCGATCAATGCACGGGTCTCCAGGGATTTCTCGTTTTCCACTCATTTGGCGGCGGAACGGGATCGGGCTTCGCGTCCCTTCTCCTCGAACGTCTCAGCGTGGACTACGGAAAGAAATCCAAACTTGAGTTTGCCGTCTATCCGGCACCTCAAGTCTCGACGGCCATCGTTGAGCCGTACAACGCAATCCTGACGACGCACACGACTCTGGAGCACTCCGACTGCGCCTTCATGGTCGACAATGAAGCCTCCTATGACATTTGTCGTCGCAACTTGGACATCGAACGTCCGACGTATACCAACCTGAATCGACTCATTGCTCAAGTCGTGTCGTCGATCACGGCGTCATTGCGCTTCGACGGTGCTCTCAACGTCGACTTGACCGAATTTCAAACCAATTTGGTGCCTTATCCGCGTATTCACTTTCCTCTCGCCACCTATGCTCCCGTCATCTCGGCGGAGAAAGCCTATCATGAGCAACTCAGCGTTGCCGAAATCACCAACGCTTGCTTCGAGCCGGCGAATCAAATGGTGAAGTGCGATCCTCGTCATGGCAAGTACATGGCCTGCTGTCTTCTCTACCGCGGCGACGTCGTGCCTAAGGACGTCAATGCTGCCATCGCTACCATCAAGACAAAGCGCACTATCCAGTTCGTCGACTGGTGTCCGACCGGATTCAAGGTCGGCATCAACTATCAGCCTCCGACCGTCGTTCCTGGCGGCGATTTGGCCAAGGTGCAACGTGCCGTTTGCATGTTGTCCAACACGACGGCCATTGCCGAAGCGTGGGCTCGTCTCGATCATAAGTTTGATCTCATGTACGCCAAGCGTGCCTTCGTGCATTGGTACGTCGGCGAAGGCATGGAAGAGGGCGAATTTTCCGAGGCGCGCGAAGATCTTGCCGCTCTTGAGAAGGACTACGAGGAAGTCGGTGTCGATTCTCAGGAGGCCGGAGAAGAAGGCGAAGAAGGAGATGAATACTAGACGCATCCAGCGTCCTCCTGACTGCTGACTTGATTTGTTCGGTCTTGTTGTTGTTTGTTTGTGCCGTATCGTGTTCAAAAGAATAAAAAGAAATGCTCTCTTGCAGTCGTTTCTACAGTAGCGGGGGAAAAGCGCAGGGCTATACGAGAATAGTAAGTCGTCATAAATGCTCTTACGTCCGTACGGTTTCCCAGCAACCCGTGTCGTCATGCGAAGGTGTAGTGTGAAGTTCCTTGCGTCTCGGTCAGCACGTGCAATTGCACAAGCGTATCTGAAATGCAAATACATACAGTTCAATGAACAAATGTCAGTCAATCGGCTTCCCCGTTTCCTGCGCTCCCACAGGGGGGTGGGTATGTGGAAGTGAGACGTCGAACTTTGTGCGGATGCGTGGGATGACGCGATAAAGTCGAGCTTGCGCTGCATCTATACCATTTCAAAAGTGCCGGTTTCCAGCCTCCTACCGCGACTCACGTTTCTAAAACGTGCTCTTTCGCTGGAGTGTAGGCGCGAGCCAAATAAAGTATGGTCCGTTTGTGGGTTGCTCACGTGCCGCAATCGTTTGGCTTTGTGTACGCTGTGGTCGCCAATTAGCGTATCAGACAAGTTGGCGCCGATAGCAAATGCTGTTACTCGAGCACGCCCACTCACACGATCCCTCAAGCCAAATTCTCACCGTTCGCGTGATTCCTGCTGAGTAGAAAAATACCAGTCGACGCTCTAGCGGAAAGGGAAGGTTTAGACAAGAACGGAGGGAAAATCATTTGTTTGCACTCACCATAACCAAACCGCAAAAACCGCACACTGATGGCTATCTCCATTACGTCAGGTCTAACCAAGCGCTGATTCGTTAGCGTATTAGCAAGTGGGTGTTGACCGCTGATTAGCGTTCCGGCCAATTAGGCCAAACCAACTAATATACGACTCTGCCGTGTCGATTTCTCGTCACTCACCGAACCTCGATCCACTCTCGCGCCTCGGGTTCCCTCCCTGTTCAACGAATTCGAATCAAGCGATTCTCGCGATCATGACGGCATCATCGGTTGACTGCGCGTGGCTCGTCGATCGGCTCTTTGCGACCGGTTCGCCGCACGATCTCCTACTCCTCGACGTTCGCCCGATCGAGAAATACGCCGAAGGACACGTGAACGGAGCGATCAATCTCACCTGCTCGAATCTCATGCTTCGGCGTCTAAAAAAAGGCAATCTCGCCCTATCCGTTCTCGTCAACGGCGACGAAGCGAAGGCGAAATTCGCCGCGCGCCGAAAATCGCACTACGTCGTTCTCTACGACGAGAATTCGTCGTCGAGCGAACTCATCGACTTGATCGCAACGAAACTACGCGACGAATCGCTCAATCAGATCCGCATTTTAGAAGGTGCGCCGCGCGCTTCGCCCCGAGGCAATTGTTCCCCCTTCACCTTATAATTACAGTGCATTTTGAATCGTAGGAGGATTCTGCGTTCTATCGAAAAGCCATCCGGACGTGTGCAAGGCGAAATGCCATCGAAACGCGCGACCGGGTTCGCTTCCCCATTTGAATTTGTCGAATCTGTCGATCGGTTCGCCGCTACCGCGACGCGCGACCGTCTCCGCCGGTGCCGTATCGCCGTCGCGTCGGCATCACGACACGTCGAAGCCCGTTCAGATTCGCGCTCACCTCTTCGTCGGGAGCGAAAAGGATGCGCACGATCTCAAGACGCTCGACGAGTTCCGGATAACTCACATCCTCAATGTCACGTCGCATGTGCCGAATAAATTCGAGGCGATGGATGACGGCGACGGTAGCGGCGGCGGCGGCGAGGCCGCGCAACCACAGAACAAAAAGGAGGAGACGATCGCGGAGGCGTCCGAGGGCGCCCCCGCAGCGCCCCGTCGTCGTCGTTTCACGTACAAACGAATCGCCGTTCAGGATAATTGGACGCAGGATTTATCGGCCCATTTCGAGGAGGCGATTCAGTTTATCAGTAAGTTCGCTAGGTGGTCTAGGCGGGGCCCCGGATCGGATGCATCTTGCATGCGCCCGGTTTTTTTCCCGCGCACGGCGGGGTTCCCTGATTGGGCCGAGGCGCCACGACATGATGTCATTGGTCCGTTTTCTTTGTGTAGATGACGCGCGTTCGCGTGGTGGCCGCGTTTTAGTTCACTGCGTCGCCGGAATATCGCGATCCGTTACCGTCACGATCGCCTACATTATGCAGGAGTTCGACCTGTCGTTGAACGACGCCTTCGACTTTGTCAAGCAGCGGAAGTCGGATGTGTCGCCCAATTTCGGTTTCATGGGCCAGTTGCTCGAGTTCCAGAAGAAACTAGATAAGAGGAAACGAGACAGCGTGTTTAGTAATAGTAGAGACGAAGCGGCCGTTCCGCGACACTGCCCCAACTTCGTTGAACTATGCGCTCATTAGAATTTTCTCGTTTTTTGAGACAGAGAAGTTGGTCGTTCTCTTTCTCTCTTGTGATTTAGATTATGTAATAGGTTTGAGTTCGGTTATTTTTTTATTCGAAAATGTAGCTTTTAGGAGTTGCGTAGCTTATAATGTTGCACGTTTGCATGATTGCACGCGCCTTGTAAAGAGATAGTTTGGCCTAATGTTTTGGAGGAGTTGGTTCTTACCAACGTGACGTACTCTGATTGAAAATAAATAAAAGATGTCAATTGTGGTCGGTTTTGTCCGGATTTTCTCGAGAGGCGTGTTTGCTTTGTTCCAGATCCGCTTTTCGCCTAATCTTTGCCTAATATTGTTCGTCGCTATTTCGTTAGCGAGCCCTGGGCGTTGGACGGGATCCAGTCGACCAGAGCCCTAATATAGGAGTCGAACAAACGCTTGCGTTTTTTAATCCGGGTTTCGCCGGGACATCGCGTCGTGCTATCGGATTCGGTTCGGCGTAATCCCACTTTTCTCGAGCGATCGCGACGCCTAGAATTGCCGTCTTGTCTCCGTTACGCTGCTAGCTACCCGTCAGCTATGGCCAAGTCAAAGAATCACACGAATCACAATCAAGGTAGAGTCGCGACGCCCTGATCGATGCGTTTTGACACCCGAGCATTCATCCTAGCCCACAAGAATCACCGAAACGGAATCAAACGACCAAAATCGCACAGATTCATGTCGCTAAAAGGAGTAAGGCCCCCCTAATAGACCCTCCACGAACCTCGATCATCAGTCGCGCGTGCAGAGAGATCCCAAATTCCTTCGCAATCTCCGCTTTGCGAAAAAGCATAACAAGAAGCAAGTGAAGACGGAGGCAATGGAGCAATCGTGACTTTGTAGTAATAGCTATATAGCGACACAATAAAGTCTCGATAAATGAAACTGTGCAACATACATGCGTATCGCCGCGCGCGTTATAAATTTTACTTACGGAGGAATCAGTCGTTCGGTTTTATCTGCAGAGTAATCTTCTGCTGATTATCGATCACTTCTCTAAGCTTGTTCTCAGTCAGCGTGAGCCTCTGCTCCAGAATAGACACAGTCTAAATAAAGAAACTTGTCTCTGGGTGTATCAATTCGTAATCGATCCTCTACTTGTGTAATGACGTCCAGTTGTCCCACAATGTGCTCGAGCGTATTAGCCAACTGCGGCGGTATGAACTTGGCCTCTAGCGGGGTCGTAACCGAAGCGCTTTGACCCGCAACAGCGCCGCCACTCTCGCCTACTTCTTCAGGCGGCGGCGGCGGCGGCGGCGGCGGCGGCGGCGGCGGCGGCGGCGGCGTCCGATCCAAAGCAGACTGTAGAGGATGCTAGAGAACCTATCCTAGCAACCAACTCACCCCCCTGTCTTTCTCTCTCTCTCTTACGTGTGTTGATGTGAACATAGAAGGGCCGACGTCTGTAACGGGCGGCGGCTGATCGCCCATGTCTTGGGGCCCTGCACGACCATCCAACTAAACATTTTAGATAAGCAAACAGCATCGTGCATAAATCCCAACGCGAGGACCGACGTAAGCGTATGTGCGTCTCGCGGGGGCTATTGTTGTCAACCCCAGCCGACCCATAAAAACATCGCCCTGAGGGTGGTCGTGGGAAGGAACGCCTAGCTAAGAAAAGCAAATACGACAAGTGCCGTGGGAAACTAACAGCGATGGGAAAAAAGAGGAGCGGACGGCCCATTCAAGCTCGCCTGTATTCCAGCGTGAGAAACGAGTGGCGGATCATGCTCGTGACCGCTTGACGCCGTTGGACGCTTTTTCGGTTGAAGCACTGCGCGTACATTTAGCCTCCAGGTCTCGAGCTCAGCGTCTCTCTTTGATTACCTTCATTGGGATCGACTTGATCAAAATTAGTCTTCCATACCAATACCTAAGGGGAAAGGGTCAAAGGGAGGAAGCTTCATTGGCGTCTCGTTTCTGACGGCTATTGCCATCGCACTCATACTTGAGCGTCCTGACCGCCAGATGCAAAGAACTTGCCCGAGGGCGAGAAGGCAACCGCAGTAGCAGCGCGGTGGTGTCCGTGGAGAGTATAGTACAATCGGCCTTCCATAAGATCGAGGATCTAAGGCGATTAATTGTTGTTAGTCCCCTTCCTCTAATGTCATTCATTGTACTTTGAGTGTGTGGTCACTGGACGCCGTTAGAAGATAATTTCCGTTCGGGTGAAAAGACAACGAATTGACCGCTGCCGTGTGAGCTAAAGAGACAAACATTCCATTCCATCGAAACAAAAAGGAATTTCATTAGGAAAAGTATGAGCGCGACTTGGCCAAGCTCGCGCGTAATGTAAACCACTCGGCTAATCATCTTACCTTGATAGTGTTGAAGCAGCTTATTCATTCGGATGTCCCAAACCTGAAGACGAGTCGCAGTATGTTTGGCATGTCCGGACCCCGTTCTTTCCCCTGTCTCACTTTGACCGTGCTGTCTGCACACGCGGCTGCCAGGCACGTTCCAGTTGGATGAAATTCGACGTGATTTACGGCTCTAAAGAAATGGTTTTGTTCTTTTTTTTGCATTTGCGTAGAGTATGTGGCCCGCGCGCGTCTTCCCTACCCGCCGTATTCGTAGAATGTGTGAACGCACTCCTTGCTCGTTCGATCCCAAAGCTTTATCGTCTTATCGTCGCTGGCTGATGAAATCAGTCGACCGTCAGGCGAAAATCTAAGTCCCATTCATTCTCGTCTTCCTTCCTCACTAATATATGTTCCAACTTGCCTAGCACAGCGCACCCAATTCATGTGACCGTTGAGCGAGTATTGGAATTTTTGACGATGAACAGTCCAAAGCTAAAAAAGAGATTTCAGAAAAAATGAGACTAAGCAGCGTTTTACACGTGCACATGCATATCTCTTTCTTATATAAGAGTAGAGTGTCTGACATTACCTTGACGGATTTGTCATCGGAGCAAGTGACCAGCGAGTGGCCGTCGGGAGAAAAGTGTACACTACGAACGGACGCCGTGTGTGCTTTAAAAACTGTCGACTCTCCCTTGCTATAGTGGGAGAGAAAAGAAGAAAGCGTTATGTGAGAGTCCGAGGCCTCCGCCCCCCCCTCCCCCTTTTACATACATGCTAGGAATCCAAAGACGAACTGTTTTGTCTCGCGACGCCGAAGCGACGAGATGGCCGTGCGGCGAGAAGGAGACGGACAAGACGGCGTCCTTCGAAAAGCGCGTGAAAATCGTCTTTCTCGGGCTCTTTTCTTGCCTTGTGTCCGACGAAGCGGTACGAGCGAGATTGAGGCTTGAAATTGAAGACGAATAGGCAGGAGTCCATTCCGCCGGACGCTGGAACGGATAGCGGTGTTTTTCGTGCGTCGAATCGACGCGGCGAGTCGCTCACCTAGCTGTCGCATGTTCGGATTGAAGGCGAGACTCGTTATGGAGTCGCGATGGCCTTTGAAATGTCGTTCGAGGGTCGGATCCTCCTGAAACGGGTCGTTTAGACGTTCGCGAAACATTTTGCTGCGCGACGGTTCGTACTAGGAGCGATGCCATGCTTATTTCGTTCGAATTTGTTCAAAAGCTCCGCATTTCCTCTTTGAGCATGCGCAATCTAATGTAAATAAAAACCCAATCCACCATGCCTACACTGTCACAGCGATTTTTTATTCCGTCAGGATCTTTAGATGCTCCTCGGTTATTAAAACAAAAAGCTCCACAAGAGCAACGGCAAATGGAGGCTAGATTGAATTATAATTTGAGATGGAGTATTACTGTACTATTTACCTTGGCTTTTGACAAACGTTCAACATCTTGCCACCACTCCCTCTCTCGAATCTCCCAAGATTCATCTCTTTTAGAAACATCCTAATAAAAAAAAGTTTAGGATCCAATCAACCGGAAATTTGATAAGTATCCTCACTTCTTCCCGTTCTTTGTGGTCGCGACTTCTTCGAGATGCTGTCATCAGATCCAAAAATTCTCCTTCGGATAAGTTTAAAATAGTGCACGACAATTCTTTAGCTCGATTCCAGTTTCCCATTTCCCGGAAATCGCTCTCACTGGCATCCTCATCCGGTGGAGACTCGGAATCGCCGCCGGTCACGATCGGCCCGGCAGCGACTCGTCGTCCCCGGGCGTCGCGCAATCGCCGAAGCAACTCGCGCCCGTAGGCACAAACGAAAGCCCGATATTCATCTAAGCGACGTCGGCTTCGCTTCGCCTTCTCCTCGAGCCCTTTCACCTCGTTTACGTAACGAGACTCGAGTGCTCGTACGCTCTCGCTCGTTCTCTCCGTCATCCGAGCGAGCGCCGCTTCGGTGCGATGGCACTTGGCTCGAATTTGCGCGCACTGTTCGTCTTTTTTCGACGCCGCTTCTCGCCAGCGGTGTCGCTCCGCTTGGAGCTTCTCTTTCTCGTCGACTTCCTTGGTTAGTCTGTTTTTCAAAGCCTGCAACTGAAAAGACGCAGATCTTTGAATCGTTTCGTCGCGGTACGTGCTCATAGGGTGGGAAACTCACTCGTGCTTTTCTCTGCTCATGCATATCGCCAGCGGCTTCGAGTTTATTCTCGACGACTTTCTAAAAAAACGCGCGGTTTGTTATCAGGGGAAAGAAGCCTGGACACCACTACTATATACAGTAATCTAGAATAATTAGTGTACTCAGTGGTGCCCAGAGCGTGGTTCTGCGATTATTCTCACGACTCTTTCCGCTGCCGTTTCGCACTCTTCTCGTAGAACCTTCAGTTTCGCTTTCAGATCATCGATAAGACTTTGCTTCCGATTAACATCTCGCTCAAGGCGAGAAACCCTATCTCCGGAGATACAGAACAGGCATACTCTAGAAATACTTGACCGCGTACTTTTCCTGCAACGACTTGTAGCGGGCTTCTTGATCCTGAAGATCCGCTTTCAAGGATTTCGCCAATTTTCCTTGACGCACGGATTCGTCGGACGAAGCCTGAGAAGAATCAGTCCCCCCCACGGGCTCTCCACCACCCATTGTCTTCCTCGCCTTGGCTCTGTGTTCCAACTGCTTCCATTCCGATTCGCTGCGAGCCGCGCTTGCGCTGGAAGATGCCAAGCTAGCGGCAATTTGCTGCTGAGCTGCCAGAACGTCGGCTAGTTTCTCTTCAAGATGCGTCTTTTCCGATTGGCGAGATTCCAAATCGCGTCGCATCTCCTACAATGAAATAGTCAGTCTGGAAATTAAAATTTTCCATAATCCTCCGTGCATACTCACCGTCAGCGTCTCTTCACGACGTTCACAGGCGGAATGAACAGCACGTAGCTCCTCGTGCGCTTGTCTCTGCTGTTCCAAAGCTCGAAAGTAAGCATCTTTCTCGTTCTGAACCACAGCAAGCTAATTCCACTTCGGTCAACTCTACACTACTAAAGATTGGTCAACGGGATTTTTACCTGTCTCGACAGACTGGCAATTCTCAGCTCAAGCTGCTTGACTTTCTCGCCGTGTTTCGATTTCAATCGCGGAATCTTACTCGCCGCTTCAATCGGATTAAAATGACTGCCAAAGGCGAAAGGAGTCCCAGCCGATTTGGACCGCAAGCGAGACGACGACTCGCCACCGCCGCCGCCACCGCCGCCGACATCGGTTTGAATGGCCTTGGAAGACAAATCGCGCAGACGCTGCTGCGGAAGAGAGACCTGCACCGAAACGTCGGCCCAAGATAGAGAGGTATCATCATCTCTCATCAGTTCGGCGCAGGCAGGGTCAGTGCCCTTGGAACACACGACCGGCTGACACTGCACGGCCTTTGTGTCTTTGTGCAGTTCCTCGCGAAGGAGCTGCGTTTGCAGCCTAGCTACTTGTTCTCGCAATCGAAAGCATTCCTCCTGTTGCTCGCTAGAAAGAATCTAAGCGTTTTCCCCAGAAGGAAGTATACGCATACATACAGCCTCGAAGCTATGAGCCTTTGCTTGTCTTCCTCCAGCTGCAGAACCGACTCGTGAAGAGCTTCAGCCTGCATATCAAGTGCGAGAACGTTTCCCCCACGTTTTAGTACGTAAACAGATTTACCTTATTTCGCGTTAGTTCCAGCTGTTTCTGATTGGTGGAATCCACTGGCAACTTGGAACTCTGCGATTCGCTTTTTTCAAGTTGACTAACGAGTTCTACGTAAGAGACGCTCTTGTGAAACCTCTCTGAAAAAATTGACTATTATGACCATCTCTCTCCTGCTCCAGACATTGCTGAAGATCTAAAATAATATTCTCCTGTTCAGCGACTTTGACTCGCAAACTGTCGCATTCCTCATCCGCCAAGACTCTATATGTAAAGACTCTCTTCAACGTAAGTCGATCGATCCAAAACTGCACTTACTTTTCTTCGAGAAGCGAGGCATATTGGGTACGATAGTAATTCAACTCGTTCCAAACCGAATCGCTGTCTTCCTGCTGTAATTCCTTCGCCGTTGCTCGTGGGGGCGAAGGAGACCATTCGTTCGTCGCTTTGAAACCCTTTTCGGATCTAAAAACTCGGGCCCTGAGTCGTCTAATCTCTTTTTCTTTGTGTAATACTGTTCGTATGTTTTGAGTTGTTGTAACACGAGCCGATGTTCATTCTGTAGACTCTTAAAACGTTTCAGGCGTCGAGTCTGAGCAGATCGAAGTTCTCCTAATTCGTTCTCCTATATAAAAAAGTAAAGGCAACGATGTATAGAGCCATGCTTCATATACCCGAGCTTCCAACTTTTGCTTTGTCTTTGCTAGTTCTAATCGAATTCGCTCAAGAGTGGAGTTCTCCCTTTATATCGAGTATCAGTACAAAAAATGACCCTCCCCTAAAAATGTACCCAAAAACTCGCGGCGACGAAAATCGATACGGCGACGTGGCTATGTCCTAATAATTCATTTTAGTAACTAGCCCCCTTTTATGTCTGGCGACTGTTTTTTAACTCTAGTTTCCGGTTCTTCCTTTTCTAGCGATCGGATTCTCGATTGCAGTAGCAGGACTTCGTGATTTTTCGCCGTCATCTCTTTCACGTGGCGCTGCTGCGCTTCGTTTACGGACGCCTCGAAACGAGCGCAAGCCTCGCGCTCTTCTCTCACGACCTGTGAATATAACACGTTGCAAGGCAAAGAAATATATTTAAATCCAAATAAACCTTCTTGTGAGTTTTCCTTTCTCGATCTAGTGCACCATTACACAGCTCCACCTCTAAAGAAATGATAATTCCACGTCCAAGTAGAATTCGCTTTTTTTGCCTCTCTTGAGGTCGTCTATCTCTCTTTTGCATCGAGTCAGTTCTTCGGACTTTTGCTTGAGTTGAAGTTTTAGCGTTTCTTTCAACGCTGCAACCGTCTCTTCATGTTTTGATTCGACGCGTTTGTGAACGTCCTCTTTCGACAGTAGATCCTGTTCCAGACGATTCTTTGCGTTTGTCACGCTCTGCAACTTTGTGAGTGCAGAAGTTATCCCCGTGCTTACTTAATTAAATAACCAATTATTTTCAAACCTCTCTAGATTTACGATTTGACTCTTCGATCTTCTCAAGCATTTCCGCTTTAACAGACTAATAAAAAATTGAAGCTCTCTTAATTATAAGAAAAACTGAAGTGCCCGTCATTACTTCTATTCGCCTCAAGTGTAAATTTATTGTCTCTTCAGCCTGAGCCTGTGTTGCACTCAGCTTTGCTGTCAAAGCTAGAAGAACATCAAAAAGTCAAAGTCATTCTTTATATAGAGTAAGACCAGAATTTTCTCTAGTGAATGTGCCAAGTCGAGTCTCTAGTCCCGCCACAACTGACTGATGTTCTTCTCTACACTGAACCAACTGTGCAAGGATCGCGTATACAGATAATTTCCAATGTACTGTGAACCTAAAGATTTCACCTCGTTACGTGCAGCCTCAATTTGACCCTCCATGTTTTCTATTTGACTTTTCTGAATTGTTGTCTGATCTAGTAATCGTGCAGAACCGTTTTCAAGCCTTGAACATTAATCGATTAATTAATTAATTAATTGATTAATTAATTGGCTTACTGAAGACGACATCTCTTTAGATCGTCAGATTTCTCCAAAAGAGCCTAAATAACGAATTCGAGCGCTCAACTCCACCAAGTGCATGACGTCACTTCTTCCAGCTGAAGAATTCGGGCATCTTTTCCCTGCAAAATTTCTAATACCCGTTTGTCTTTTCTCTCGTTCTTCTCCTTTTCTCTAAAGAAAAAGGAGATAAACAGACGTCTTCTTGAATTTGGAATCTTTTTCAGCACCGTGTCACTATCAAGGACACAGCCGATGTCAGATCGGGAGAGGAAGACTGCAATTGTTTCCACAGCGACCACACAAACTCCTTATCTGCCTAGAAAGCAAAGTTTCGCGCCTTTTCTCGTCGAGAGAAGCGATTTCGAACCGTGCACTGAGCAAGCTCTTCGCCAAGCCGTCGTTTCTCGTTTAAAACAGCACTTAGCGTTTCCTCTACATAATCAAGTGCCGTGAAAAGATTTTGGTTAACGATTTTCAAGCTGACCAACGTCCATGCTCCTTTACGGCGGACTTGGCGCTATTGTTACGGGGTTATGTTAACTGGTCACCAAATGATTTACTTTGAATAGGTGCAAAAGAATCAGGCGAGGGTAGCTGCCAGCAGCAGCAGCAGCAGCAGCAGCACAAGGACCTTTGCTAAAATTTAGAAAAATCTCAACTTTCCACTGGTTCCATTGGCATCCGGGACGGTGACGTCTGTGGCTATAGTGTATCCGGGGTTGCGAACCGAGGAAATGGCCTCGGAATCGGACGGCGACGGTAGGACGACCGGTCGCGGCAGTGGCGACGACGACGACGACGATTGCAAAAAGACTTGGGACGACGTTTGTCAGGAAGCGATCCGACTCGGTGAGAAACTCGTCGTTCGTCGAATCGCGAGTAAAAGCTTCGGCAAGTGGCCAACTTACGCTCGCCGCTCCTCTCCGTTTGCGATAGACGCTAGCGACGACATCGGCGAACCGATTACCGTACGGTCTCACTTGTTGCCATTCAAATTCAAGCTAGACGGTAAGAAAAAGGGCCCCCCGCATAAAATTGCTACGTCGAATCAAAAGCGACGAACGAAAGATTGATTACACGCACTATCGCGCGCAGAATCGACCATCTACGGTCGATGTCCGTCGATTGAACGACGCGTTCTCGTCGTTTGCGAAGTCTGCAAGCGTTTCGTTCTCGCGTCCGCTTTTCGGCATCATTACGGTACGGAGGAAAAGGGGGGGAATAAGCGAGGGCAATGCACCCTTTTTCTAGAGTGTCGACACGCGGCAAATCGCGTCGAATCGAAAAACAAGCGACGTGTCGAATCGACGACGACGACGAGGATGGGGGGGTCGGGCGAAGTGAAACCGGCGACGGCGGCGCCTGTTACGTCATCACCGCTGCGTACGTCACCGTCTACGGCGAGCGGGGCGGTGCCCGGCCAACGGTTGCCATGTAAGAGAGGGAGAAAGGCGTCTCTTTCGGGCGACGAAAGGGTGAACGGGGGAAGTCCGGCGAAACGGAAAATTGTACTTCCGCCGCCCAATGAGCAGAAAGGTATGTAGTCTGGGATCGACTTTGTAAAGTAGAACCTCGCTTAGATGACCACTTCGGTTAATTTAAACTGTATACGTATAACTGAATACGGAAGTGGTCGTTAGGCGAGGTTCTATTGTTCTGTGCCCTTACCGAACATATCTCATTGACCTTTTTTTTTCAGTGCGAAGTCTTGGCTATGATCCCGATCGACATTGTGGCGTATGGATGACTGATCAAAGGAAATTTTGTCATCGATCTTTGACCTGCAAGGTACAATAGTAGTGTGTAGAATAGAGAGGGAGAATTGTTGGGAGTTCTACGCCGCCTAGACTCACAGTCTTGGATTGAGGCGAAAGGTGCCCAACAGGCGAAAGCTGTTTGATGAACTTCTCGCCGAGCATCGGCACATGCGATATTCGCTGATGACCGGGTTGCCATTCTTGGCGGAAAGCGGCGGCGGCAGCGAATTAGCACCGCCGTCGTCAGATCCTTCTCACTCTTCCAGTGACCAGAATCCGAACCACGTAATTCATGCCTCCAGGTAGGTAGGAGTAAGTGGCTTTCCGTAGC
Organism: Oscarella lobularis; assembly: GCF_947507565.1. Classification (NCBI taxonomy): domain Eukaryota; kingdom Metazoa; phylum Porifera; class Homoscleromorpha; order Homosclerophorida; family Oscarellidae; genus Oscarella; species Oscarella lobularis. The sequence goes on along the minus strand of NC_089178.1, from coordinate 2,701,603 downwards.
AGTAGACCGGACGTTTTTACCTTTAGTCGATCCGCGAAAAAGGGCGCTACTTCAAAAAGGAGTATAGATTACTAGAAACGAATTCCTCCCCATGATTACTTGTATCTTGTCTCTTCTAGAAGATCCCATAGTTGATCCCGTAGTCGTCGTTGCAGAGGAGCACGTAGACGACATTGTATTGGATAGTGGACAAGTCGAAGACATTCGACTTTCGATGAGCAATCTCATGCCAATGCCCGTGGGAGTGTGCGCGTTTGGCGCAAAGCGTTGCTTGCCGAACGCTTCTACGTACTATGTCCAGTCTATGGACAAACTGAGGTCGCATCTAAACGGACTGAAATCAAAAGAAAAGTAGATTGTGTGGGACTGGGGCTCAGGATTTTTTTTTTGGATAATCTCTTTTTTTTTCAGGGAGGCGTCAGGGTGCCCAGCAAATCTAGGTACAGAATCACATACACAATAATCTCATTCTTTAGCTGTTTTGGTGGTTGGGGGCGCGCTTTTCTAGGAAAACCACTCGATCTCAGCGAAGCTATTTCCTCCGCACCGGTGGCTAACCACTCGGCACTACCCCTCGCATGTTCCTACCAATTCAATCCGGCGAGGCTATTCTCATCCAATGCCAGCCAGCATCGAATTGAAGGAAGAGGAACGTCTCACTTGCGCATTGCAAAGGGTCAGCTGATGGCTGTGAATAGTCCCGCCGTCTCAACGCCCAACAACGTGCTACCGTTGCCACCGAAGGGGCTTCTCTGTGGCGCGCCGCCGCAGGCGACGGCGGCAACGCCGAGATCGAGATCGTCTCGAAAATCTCAGTCAAGCAGTCAGAGCAAACAGGCGGTGGCGCAAACGGCGACGCCGTCAAGCCACGTGAGCCCACCTCCGCCGGTTCAGCAGCAACAACAAGGAATTCTAATGCAATCCGCTGACCATCCTTTGGTATGAGCAGCGGATAAATACTATGTGAGTTGATGTGTGGTGTTGTTTTTTTTCAGCCCCTGCTTCCTCAGAATCATTTGCAGTTTTTAAATGGGTCCACGTTTGAAGAGCAACAGACTATGCTAAATTCAGGTGAGCAGATTAGTTCCTCTAATAATAATGTCACGCGTTCACTTACCGGCAGTCAAATCAATTGAAGATTCCACAACTTCAAACGTCAACATGCAGCAGCTCCAGCAAACAAGCGTTGCCTCAATTTCCAGTCAAGTTCCCAAAGGCGGCGGCGGCGGCTCAAATCTTTCCCAGCAAGGCGCCGCTCTCCTCACTCCTCAGCAGCGATTTCAAATGATGAAAGCCGCCGTTGCAACTGCCACTGTCGCTGCTGCCGCGCAGTCAGGCCACCAGCACCAAACGTCGCCTCACTTCGCTGCACAGCAACTCGCCTACTTTCCCCCCAACTTTCTCCTCCATCCGCAAATCGTTGAAGTGCCCCAGAATGCCGGCGCAGGTAGCGGCGGCGGCGGCGGTGGTGGCGGCGGCGGCGGCGGGAGCAATCGGGTCAAACGGCCCAGCAAGCTCGATTTAGCAATAATGGGATCGCATCGTATTCTCCAACCCAAACAGGTTGCTCCGTCGCCGACGTCAAATCCTTCAACGCCGAGAGCCATCTTGCCAAATACGACGCAGCACCAGCAGCAACAGCAGCGCGTGGCGTCTGCTTCCACTCCCGTGCCGTCGCCGAGTCCGTCGCAGGTGTCCACGGTCACATGACGGCTTCGGTTTCGTTTTTGTCTTTTCTTTGCGTCAAGACTTTCTTGGTTTTTTGCAACCTTGCACTCCCCTTTTGTAAAGGGGTTGCAGTTGGTGTTGTGTATAGAAAAATCAACTCAGAAGTATACATTTAATTAAAATATTTTGGGAAATAAATTAAGCAGATGGAGATGGTACTCGCGTCATACAGTTTACCTTGTTCTTACTTGGCCTTGAAGTTGACTAAACATTGCCTAGAAAGAGAAATAAATCTCTTACCACGCGCGTTTGCAAGAAATTTGCCCATCACCTTCAAAAAATTCTTGAAGGTCTTCTGGTCAGCATGTTGCAAATGTTTAAGGTATTCCTGTGTCAAGGTAAGGTCGATTGGGAAAAAAAAGACAGCTCTTGAAGATTACTTGTATTAGTTCTGATGAAAAATTTAAGGAAGGAAGGTACTCTGACTGGAGATAGTGAAAAAGCTCTACTCCCTATTGCAAAAGAAATACCAGGCTAGTTCTTGGCAACTTTATGAGGCTTACCCTGCGTGCTAGTATAGTTTTCATGACCTGGCCACTCTCGCTCAATACCTCCACAGAGGAAAGCTTGTGTAAAAATGCAGCAAGAGAAATAATTGCGCCTTGCCTTACTGTCAGTGCCTGCACGTCTTTTAAATCAAACGTTGCCTTCAGTGGAGCCACGAAACAGGCAGGAATGATATTCTTGTAAATGAACTCGTCAAATCCAGGCACCGAGCTGGTGCCACCACCTTGAACGTGTCTCATTCAGCTAACGCGTCTTTCTGGCTTACAGTCCGCTTACCCCATACTTCTACGAGCTTTTTTAGACAACTGAAGCAGTACTTCTGAGTCTAAAAATAGAGAAATTTCATGACCTTTGGTGGGCAGATACCAGAAATATAATACGTACTGATGGTTCAGGAAAGTCCAGAGCTCCGTGCACCAAGGTCAAAAGTATTTCCTGTGTGTGCTCAGGTTCTAAGGCAGTCAGTACACATTCAAATTACGACTACGCGTACGTATGGCAGTGCCTACGTTGATCAGCAATAACTTGAAATTGGTTATTAACGACAATGCATCCAATGAAAGAGAAGTAGCACTTTTGAAGGGCCTCTTTCTCTCTGACAATCTAGACAAGCACTCGCACTCCCCTATTTCATTCGCGCGACTGCTAGTACGTTTGGATCTGATTCCTCTTCGAGTGCACCGAGAAAATTAAATATGCCCCGAACTATTGGCATGAAAATTTCGTTGACGATGGGTTGGACTTGCGCCTAAAGAAGGAGAATTTCCAATTGAACAAAGCGCGCAACCTACTGCCCGACTTTAAATCGTGCGACCAGCTGATTGATAAAAGGTATAAATTCTTGGAGATCCCTTTCCTAAAAAGCCGAAAATGAAAATCAGTCTCCTTTCGTACTGTACCCCATTCCTTACGCCGCAATCCTTGAGCAAGTGAGAAACGGCCAAGGGAACGTAGGGAAGAATGTCTTCACCCAGACAAACAACCATTCGATGCAACAGCTGCCTCACAGCTACGCACCAAAACCGCCGTGCTTCGTTAGAAACATAGAAACGTTTTTTCTTACCCGAGTGAAGCATTTCTCTGTGCACAGGAACGTTGAGCACCTTCAGACACACAGTCAAAACCTGAACAAAAGAGATGCGTTTCCATATAAATTTAGAAGAGAAAAAAAAGTCCGACTTCCGTAAAGCATTCCGTGCTCCCGCATTGCTGCACTGTCTGATGAGCAGTGAACGCTTTGCTAGTCCGCCTATACAAAAGCGAGAATAAATAACCTCGAGAGGTTTTCACCCTGTCACACGCACAGTCCCAGTAGTATTAAATGATTTATAAATTGAGCTAGATGATTCTGCTTTGCTTCGTCTTCAATTGCACAAAGCTAGATCGAAGAGAAATTAATACCTAGCAAAAACGCAACCTAGCACATTGACCTACATCTCTGATACTCGATTCCACTTTCGCCAAGACGGGAGCGACGAGAGATTTCATCATTTCAAGCTGTTTCTAAACAGTCAAACTGCAATAGCCCAATTCTCGCACTGGGTTATCTCTACTTTGGGTTCTGATCCGCTGGAAATGATCAACGCTCCTGCGGCTTCGTACAAAAATAGCTTCGCAAATAAATAATTAGAAAATTATTCGATAATTTCAATACGTTCTCTGCACCTGGTCTTCCATGGAGACTAGGCTATGTCCAGCGACTTCTACTATGAGTAGATCTTGCATGCGTTTTAATATTTCGTGTGCATAGCTTGCCAAATGAACTCTAGAAAACAGACCGCGCTTATTTGAAACGTATGACCTCACTTGAGACGGTGTACCTAACGGTTTTTACAAAACGTGAAAAAAGATAGGAGCATCGGCTTCTCAAACGAGCGTGAGGATGTCTGAGACCTCGATTGTCAAGAAAAGCAGACTACAGTGCATAAAAAACAAATCTATCAATCAAACGACCAATCAAAGCCAATTTTTACCAGAACAAGTGGCAGATGCTCTGCGTCATGATTAAAATATTTTTCGTACCTCACAACAGTTTCAAAGAACTAAAATATATAAGCTATATTTTTTTCTTGCTTATCTATTATTTCATATACCAGCTCAACTACAGCATAATGGCTGTGGTATGAAACTTGACTTGAAATCACCATGCGGGTTAATGACTTGAGTAGAGGATACTTGCAATCCATTCCGAAATGAGGTCCCTAGGATACACCTCATAACAAAAACAAATAAATAGTTTACAGTGAGCACGTGTTATCAGGGACTTGCTGGTGCAAAAAGGAGGAGAACGATGGTCCACCGAACGGAGATATTCTTCAAAGTGCTCTCCGTCTTTATCGTTATCGTGCAACTGGGCAGTCTCGACTACTTCGCCGTTCGCATTCCGCAGGACGCGACCGAAACGACGACAAACAATCTGTCAGCGTTCGACGTCGACGTTTCGCAGAACGCGACGAAAAACGCAAAGACAGCCGAGCTGTCAGCTCTCTACTGGCTCGTCCCGCTCGGCGTAATCGCCTGGTTCGCCTGGCTCGAAGCCATTACAGGCATAGGCCACTATGTGTGGAATCGCTACAGCGACGCCACTGATAGTAGCGGCAACGAGGCGATCAGGCTCAAATCGGCCTACATCGCGTGGTTTTTTTACGCCGTGCTCGGTCTCTCGCCGCCGATTATCTACATTTTTCACGACGACGCGAAACTGCTTAGATACGACGAAACGAGCGAGAACGGCGTCAAAGTCATCATCGCCGGTACGGCGCTGCTCTTTCTTATTCTCGTTAGCGCTCATCATTCGTCGGAAGCGTTTTCGCGACGTCGACTCTCCATCGAACGCATACAGGTTCGTCGTAGAGAGAGAATATTTAAATTTTTGTATGTACACCAGTAGACGTATGGGGGGGAGCGTATGGGGTAGTTAAGCGTCAGGGGTTTCGCTTGTGTGCTTGTGTGCTTGTGTCCATTACTACATGTTCCTATTTACTCAGGGAGGTATGATATGGGATATTCTTGACACGGTTGAACTGCTTGAGACGCTGTTTCGTCTTGAAACGCTGGGTATACTACCGGGATCAATACGCTGGGCTATGATAATTTTCTCGTGCATTAATCTCGCTTCACCGGCAATTGCGCTGCGCGAACTTAAAGAAAAATGGCAATCGGGGACTCTTGGAAGATTGCGTTGGGGCAATTACAAAATGATCTACATTTTCGTAAATCTGCTGCTCGACATTGCTTATTTGATCATAAGATCAATTTTGTGGTTTCAGCACGGTGTCGATATATCGGCATTTATTATAAAAAATGTAACCTGCATTTGGCTCAATTGCACCGACTTATACGAATTTTATTTCGGGCCGGAAAAGCCAATACAGTGCAAGAAGGGCACACCCCAATGCAACCTGATGATCAGACAATCAAAAGACCAGAAGCGTTTCAAGAAGCATCTCAAGAAATATCACCATATTGTGGAAAGCGATGGCAGTGAAGCGGAAGAAGTTACTGACGGGACTACCCAACTTACAGATGAAAGGGAGACCCCAGTGTAATAAGGCTTTTGCTTAGTTCGATGTTGTGTGCGTGTATGCTTTTCTTACCGGTAACGTGTCGCCCAACATGTAAACAAGACGTAGAGCAACCTCGGTGTCTTCAAAGGGACAGGTCTCGATGTTTCTAAAATTTTTTGTTTGATTTCTACACGAACTCTCATTATATATATTATATTACTCGAATACTCGTGCCACGTAGTCGCGTATTGTTAGTAGGCAAAGCTCAGGATCCTGAAGATATAATTGATACTAAACGGTTATCAACTGAATCTGTCTCATCTTACCAAGAGTACGAGGCTGTCAAATAAGAGTTTCAGCTGCTTTCTGTATTCCATAAACATGGCTTCATCTTCACCCTAACACAATATCAAGATAACTTTACTTAGTTTCTAAACGATGACATCATGCTATCTTACTTCAGAATCAAAATCATATGATTCATCATATCGAAGCTTCTTTATGGCTATTGACAAAATGTTGCTGACGTGACTGCGGCAACGCTGAGCAAGATCCCCACTCTATGGTAAGAAAAACGTGAAGCCACGATAGCGTCTACAATAGGAGATACGCACATGTTTGAGAATAGCTACGTACGCCTGGGCAAAGCCCAAGACACACTGTGAAACATCGTCATCTTCATCACCTAAGAATCTGTAGAAAGTGAGAGCTGAGGCAAAGGGGAATGTAGAGTTTGATTTGCTCCGTACCTGTATAGAAGAGGAAGTTTTGATTCAATTGCGGAAAGTATCTCGTCCGCTGCTTCCGCGTGAGCAGCTGGCTCTTCTTCCCCGCTTCTGACAACTCTAAAAAAGAGAGAGAGAGTTGTAATCATAGTGCCCTGCTTTGCAGATAACTGACTAACTTTGTCCAATTAGCCACCAATCCTTGACCTATCCCGTTTAATAGTTTGGACAGTTTGGCAACAAATTCAATGCCCTCGCCCTAAATATCGACGTTATTTACAGTACACACATATCTAACAGTTGAATGCGACCTCTGGTGGAGGATAAAAGCCTGAGTTTTCCAATAGCTTCATTATAGATTCAATCAGTTTGGTTTTGGCAATAGGATCCATGCCTTTCACAAAGAAAAAAAGCTAATCAACTTTCTTTCAAAATGACGCCTCATACCTTTTCTTATAATTTCGTGAAGGCAATCCGCTGCACTTTCTCGCAGAGTCTCGACTCTCATATACTTCAAAAGCAGCCTACAATAAGCACTCCCCTCATAAAATCAAAACAAAGCGCAAAAAAACCCTCCCCTACCCAACTATGGTATCATTCACAATGAGATTGATGTCAATCCAAGCAACGTACGTCCCAATCGCTTCCAAGCAAAGGCATGTCAATTCATGATTCGATTGCTCGGTCGTGCTCTAAAATTATTAATTAATTAACTACCTTTTTTGAAATTAATTCTTCATTCTAACTAACCAAGATTTGCAGCCACGAATCAACGAGTTGGGGAATACACTGCAATCGCATTGTATCTTTTATCAGCGTATTTCGTTCTAATTCCTAAATGTGCACAATCCTACATACCCATAAAATATTAAATGCTCTGTGACTTCTCTGGTTCGAGGAATATCCTTGTCTGCTACTTCTTCGCTGATGGCAAGTAGAATTCTCAAGTAGATTTCGATAGACGAGATGCCAAGAGAAAGGCATTCGATCAAGTCAGTAAAGAAAGTGGGCCACTAAAAAAAAAGTCGATTTAAAATAGAAACATTAAAACGAAATCTCATCTGACCTTCTCTGGATAATCGCAGACCAAAACCAAACTGCAGAGTTGCGAAAACTTTCTAACAATCAAGCGCTCCTTGCTCGACTCCTACATCAAAGACATCCTTTTCCCTCGCTCATAGGTCAATCTTCCTACTAGCCTGGCGCCGAATCCACGATAAGAAAAAGTCGCGCAGACGCGCCTGGGCCTCTTCGCTTTCTCGCGCGTGTCTCGCACGCACGTGATGCTCCAGGACTTGAAGGAGAAAGAACTGAATGTGCTGATTGCTAAAACGAAAGAGAAGGACTACTAAAAAATATCAAAAATTTGAATAGTATTGCCTGTAGACTCCATTGAGAAAGGTTTCTGCACAAAGTAGCCATCCGTCGTCGGACGCTTTCAATTGCTCGAAATAGGTTAGAATCTAATTTATTCGTGATTTTCGTTATCTCCCACACATGTTTTACGTACGGAGTGTCGTGCTTGCGCGCTCGCTGTCGGCAAGAGACCCTCGAGTGCCGATTCGTTCATCGTTCTCGGTGTTTCACGCGCGCTTTTAGGCTCCAATCGAGCCGATTATGTCGTCGAGGAGTCTATAATTGCAGCGTCGCAATCTATACAGGCGCTATGTCGCCGCGAGGAGATCGTCGCACAATGAATCGATCGACGCACGAGGTTTTGCTTTTTGCTCGGACGTGCGCTAACACTACACTGTATTGCCACGTGACCGTTTCTTTTTGAAGCTCGTGTTTCAGAAATTCAATTAATTTTTTGTCTGATCGTACTCTGCTAGCCTCTTTTCAGATCTCCAGCGCAGCCGACTGGAATCAAAACACGTGTCACGTGACGAGATTCCGCCCCAAAGATGCCGTGGAAGTTCAAGGACGAGGACTGGTATCGCGTGACGTTCATCTACAGAAACGCCGAAGCGCGTTCGGTCGCGCTCGTGGGCGACTTCTGCGGCTGGGATCCGTCGCGCCTTCCCATGTCGAAAACTGAGCCGGACGAGTATCGCATCACTCTTCCCCTCATCGAAGGCTATTACAAATACAAGTTTCTCGTCGACGGCACCGCGTGGGTCGCCGATCCGAACAATCCGCATCGCGACGAGACCGATTACGGCAATTCGATCATGTTCGTTCACATGGATCCGGCCGTGTGCGTTTGGCGCGAGTGCCACGCGCCCCATCGCGCCTACTCTCGTCCCAACGCCGACGGGTCGCAATTTCGAGTCATTCAACCGGAAGTGACGTCAGATATCGCCGCGTACGGTATCCTTCGACGACCCGTCTTCGTCTACTTGCCGTTGAATTATGACGTCGAGTCGCGTTATCCCGTTCTGTACGTGCACGACGGTCAGAATGTCTTCTCGACGCCGGGGGATAGAGGTGGGCCGATGTCAGGTGGCTGGTATTTGGACGAGAAGCTCGATCGCATGTGGGCCGAAGGAATTCTTCGCGAATTCATTCTCGTTGCCATTCCCAACGTAGACGGCTTACGACCTGGAAATCGCATGAGAGAATACTGCACCGGGTCATTTCTTCAAGCATCCAAGGATCCCTATATTCGATACCTTGTAGAATGTGTGAAGCCGACTATTGATGAGAATTTTCGGACCTTGTCCGAGGCGAAATGTACTGCGACGATGGGCGCTTCAATGGGCGGTCTCGTTTCGTTTACGCTTGCCATGACGCACGACCACGTGTTTGGCAACGCTGCGTGTCTTTCTCCTTCTTTCTGGTTTGCCGATTGTCACAACGTCACTTCGTTTGATTTGCTTCGAAGCGCGAAGAAGGTTTCTAGTCGTATCTATGTTGATTCCGGCAACGGCCAAGGGGATAATATGTATGAGACGTTGCAGATGGCCGAGTTGATGCGGTCATTGGACTGGAAAGAAGGGGATGACTTTGAATATTTCTTGGATGCTTGTGCGGACAGAAGACCCAATGGGATCACGCACTCTGAAGAGACATGGAGAGATCGCGTTCATTTGCCTTTGAAATTTATTTTTGGAAAGTAGTAGAGTAGTAGTACCTTGCATTGAGAAAAACTATCTTTTTGCACGTGTCACTGCGTTGTCCACTCGTTTTAGTTAAGAAAAGGCGACGTCTGTAGCCAGGTGTTGGGCAGGAGAACTTGAAGGTGACAGGTCATCTTTTTTCCTTAGGGTGCCATCGAATTTCTGAGGAGAAGTCCAAAACTGGCAAGAGTGAAAGGAATTGGCGGAGGCGGTTGCGAAGGCGAGGAAAAAATGAGAGGGCAAATTCGTTGACAGTCAGAGCGCGGCAGAGACTAAAACTCTTTCGATTCTAGTGTTGTCCGGCAGCTTTTTTTTAGTTTTTTAGCACGTGCTTGCGTGTGACGCACGCTAATAAATTACCGAGAATAAAAACTTCAAATAATAAATAGCAGGAGGTCAAATAAATTTCATAGGCAATCTTCTAAATGATATCTATATGCAGAAAAATTATTCGCATCAAATCTACTTTCGCATTTTGGGCATTCTAGATATTGAGACAAACTACTTCTTTTAGAAGCCTTTGGTGAAGAAGAAGGCGACGTTTGCTTATAAATAGGAGACGAAACAGCATAAGCTCCGCTAAAAGCTGCTTCCATGTTCTGTTTTCGCAGCCAAGCTTGCAAGGGACCATACTGATCGGCAGCCAGGTGTTGGGCAGGAGGACTTGACGGCGACAGGTCATCTTCTTCCTTGGGGTGCCATCGAATTTCTGGTTCGGAAGGACGAACGCGTTCTGGGAGGATTAACCGTCTTTGAACAGACGCTTGAATATGTGAAGGATTGTGGCAAAGAAGCTAAAATAAGTAGCATCATAGTTATATGTAGTCTATATGTGTACATACGATTGATGTAGTACCTGAGGAAAGGAACTCGTTGGTGCAGCGTTCGAGTGAAAATCTTGCGTGCTGTTGTGCTCTGCAAGCTGTTTCTGCAAATCCCGAATTAAAATCTAAAATAGAAATAGATTTTTGATCAATTCTTTTTTGAGCTGATTTTTTTTCTTACTGCGTTCTTTTTGCTCTCGTCCACAGCTCGCTGTCGTTCAGCTTCAATTACGTCAATTTTCTGCCTTAGATCTTCATTTTCGTACGCAGCCCCTTTGAGCCTCGCGTTCTCAGCAGCCAGAAAATCCATCTTTTCCTGCATTGCAGCTACTTCTTCCATTTTGCTTTCCATCTCATTCCTCCATATTAGAGTCTACATAGAATTGACTGTTTTTATGTAAACGTGAACCTTGATTACCTTTGCTCACCTGCATGTTATATGCTTTCAATTCTTGTTTACACGTTGCCCTGTCTTTCTCTATGATATCCAAATAGGTTTTTGTTTGATTCAATTGACTGTCCTTTCGTCGCAGTTCCTTCTCGAGAAAGTCAACCCTTTCTTCTAGTTTTCTTTGCTCTGTACCATAACAAGGCGCTTTTGTTGTAGCCGATCTTGGAGAGAGGTCATCCTCAAACAAAAAATTCGTCTGTGCAGGTTCCCTCAAGTCCAACAATTTTTCTATGCGACTGGGCGGCTTTTTGATCTCCATGGTGCTCCAATTGCTTGCATGTTTGAACGGTTGCTGCGAAACAGAGCAACATATGTCACGTGAGTAACCCCACCCATTTGGATACCGTAGTACTACTGCTGCCCTCTACTACCACACACTGTAATACAAACACACTGTAATACAAACACACTGTACTACTTCAACAAGCGTTCTATCCCATACGATCAGTGATCAATACAACGTACGGTCGTAGACACGCGTAGACGTACCTCCGAGTCAAGTTGGGGTGTCTCCACCATCATCATTGTTCTACGAAATAGCGAATGTCCACTCGTCTTATACTAGAGCTTTCGGAAGTGACGCAATTGCCACTGGACCTACTGTACAGTGTTTTATAGTACTGTACTGAGTCAGGGCCGGAAATGACGCACGTTCTTTTTTCGTTTCGATTACGTAATAACACGTGGAAGAAAAATCCCTGACGTCGTAATTAATTAACCTTTAGCCGGTTTTCCCTCGTCCTTTCTCGTTCTTTCTCCGCTTCGTACCGGCACGATAAGCTCGTCGAATCCCTTACAGTATAAGGCGACGATCTTCGCATTCATTACGTCGGTCTCTCTTCCATTTCGCTTTGTAACTACAGCCAGTAACTGGTACAAAGGGGTTAGGGTAAACTGCGAAGCGGTGATCACTGCTCTATGCGGCGGTACAGCTCACCCCGCACTTGTAGGTCTAGCGCACGGTAGCATGGCGTTCTTTAGCCGATCTTGCATTAGACGTTGTCTCTTTGGAGCTACTGCCGCGGGTCTCTGCTTAAAAGCGTCTATCTGTATTGCTGCCGCGGAAGAAAGAAATCAAACTGCTGAAAATTCGCCTACAGTCATAAAACTCTATCAATATCAAACGTGTCCGTTCTGCTCAAAAGTGCGAGTCTTTCTCGACTACCACGGCATACCGTACGAAAAAGTGGAAGTCAATCCGCTATTTAAGAAAGAATTGAAGTTCGCAACGACCAAGAAAGTCCCACTGGTCGTCGTTGGAGATGTGCAGGTAGTAAACAGAGTAAATGTCGTAATAATATCCCGGAATAGCTCTATAGCTGCAAGAGTCAAGTCTCATTATCAGCATTCTTAAATCCCAGTCACTCGGCTCGAGAACTCTCAGCGAAGTTATGGGCTGTTATCCAGAAATCAAAAGCAAAGATGCAAAAGGTCGAGAGGTGATTGAACACGGAAATAAATATGAAGTCATGCTTGGATCGACAGAGAACAGCGACGCAAGAAGGCAAACACTTACTCGTCACAATGTCCTTTTAATTAATTAAAAAATACTAAACGTTGACTAGGGAGGAAGTTAAATGGAGGATGTGGGTTGACAACAAGTTGATCCATGCGTTGGCGCCAAACATCTACAGAACTTTGGGAGAAGCTCGAAGATCCTTTAACTATATTTCCAGTGTTGGAAACTTCACCGTTGTCGAGAGATACGGTGCTCAAATCGTCGGCTCCTTTGCTATGTATTTCATTGGCAGGAAGCTGAAGAAAAAGTAGCAGTTAAATGAGTGTACAGAATGATTATTTTATTTGATTTGTTAGATATAAATTGGATGAAGACGTTCGCCAATCGTTGTATAGCTATTGCAGAGAATGGACGACTGCTGTGGGCAAGAAAAGGCTTTTTATGGGAGGAAATGACCCCAATTTGGCTGACTTGGTAGGTAGACAAGACACGGTCTCTAGTAGCCCATGCACACTCAATTGATATCATTCTCTAGGCTGTCTATGGCGTACTCAATGCAATCGAAGGAATGGACGCTTTCAACGATGTCATGGTCAACACAGATATCAAGCCGTGGTATCTTCGAGTTCAACAGGCAATCAGAGTGCGTTCAAGTGAAACGAAGACACCGTCCAGCTAGACACCGTTCATAGGAGCTTCAATAAAAGTCAAATTAAAATAACGCTCATTATACGCGTCGCGCACTCCTTCCCATTATAGACATCGCGGGTTACCATTTCAGGTTTCGTTCATCGAAAGTTCACTCAGTGTCGCCTGCATGCGGCGTTTGAGTTGGGATAAAATGTCTTGGGCCAGCGTCGAAGCGCTGCTATAGTTTGATTTTTCGATAGAGAAAACGTCTTGAAGACATCCAAGAACCTGATCCTGCGCAATCAATCAATCAATCAATCAATCAGCCAATTCCTGTAGCAGCGCGGCTAAAGGATCTTGCCTTCACTAGAGTAATTTTCGCCCCGAACGTCCGGTCCGGTCCGAGAAGACCCCACGCCATAATAGGACTGACGTGTTCCATGACTTCATAAAAATGCGACATGAACCCCCCTGAAACCTTTTCGCCAAATTAGAACTTCCTCCCCTTTTGACCCCGGAACAAAATGATGTTACCTTTACCAGTCGCTTTTTTGCCTTGATGACGGACCACACAGCGGTTGTAAAAGCCTAAAGAATCCCCTATATCCTATTCACACTACTGGTAGACCCAAAGGATTTTCCTACAGATCGTTTGAATCCTTGCGTAAGCCATCGATTGCCGAGAATCGTAACGACAGTCGACGGCGGATTTTCCGCGTCTTCAAACGCGTCGAGAAGGACAAAGTCCAGAACAATGTCATAGAAAGTGAAAGAGGGAACCTTGCAGGGGGGGAGGAAACGCTCAGCTAACATAAACGTCAATGCTTCTCTCACCCCTCGACTTCCCAGCTCTTCTTCGACCTTTGACCAGTTTTCCCTGTCTGATATCCAAGCTACCAGTGCGTCGTACTTTGTTTCAAATGCACGGAAATCCTGCCAGGAAGCAATCCAACGTTAATTAGGGCCGGAGAAAGACTCCCCCCCCCACCCCCTCCCGCACTTCTTTCGCCCATTTCAATATTGCCGTAACGAGATTCTTCCCGGACTCGGCCATGTAGCATCTGATGTCATGAGACTGGAGGAGCGTCTGGTGGAGAAATAGAGGGAGAGGTACGTGGGCACTAAAATGGAACCGAGTCCCTACGTCGAAAGCCTTTCGCACGCCGTAGAGTTTGGCCAGAAAGTCTTTTTTACTTTTGCAATGAAGTATAGACGTTCTATAGAAGAGACTAGTCATCACAAAAAAAAACGAATAGAAATAGAAGATCTAAATATACCTATCCGATCTACATGGAATGCTGTTTGCTCTAGCTAGTGCCAGGCCTTCCTGATATAGTGCATTTTGACTAAACAACGTTAGCAAAATTCGTCTATAATAGAACACTGTGAAAATACCTAGTAGTCGTTTCGGCCGCTAGAAGAACGTCTTGAGAATTCACAACAGCAATATCTTCTCGTTCAACCTGCTACAGCAAATAACAAATCAAACCATTGCCTACGTCGTTTTCTTCCTCACTGAAAAATCAACCGAAGCCGACACAAATGAGTCCGCCGAGCTTGCGTCGTCGTCGTCGTCGTCATTGTCGTGACGGTCATCATTGTTGTCAACTTTGAGTCTATCTACGTCTGCCTTTGCAGATAACGTGAGAGCAGAACCGTCTGGAACTGTTTGACGATGACGTCGAACGCTCGAATTTTTTCGTCCAATGTGCTGTATGACATCTTGGACGAAGTACGCTTGCCTCAGCGTCGATCTGAGCTGTTGAGCGAGAGCTATCATTGCCGCCGAATCAGCAGCACTGCTGCTAGCGGGCGACGAAGCGGCCTGACACGCAGCCAAGGACCTCTCCCATAAAGTGATTGCTGTGGAAAAAGACTCGCAACCTTACGTACAAGAGAAATAGAACTAGATGATGACGGTCACAAAAATAGACAACCTTGATCGCACAATTCTTTGGCACTTGCACTTGCAACTGACGATGACCGAACTGGAAGGAGATGGCCCATTGTTTCGTTCACCGTAGGAGTTTCGTCTGCTCAAAACATCGAGCTCGCAAGATGTTCTCTCTACGCCTCCTCGTGGGATCCCACCTGTTACAGTGCGTTGAGACGCGTCTCGGAGTTCCCTGTAATCTACTTCGTCTGACGTGACGGGGGCTCTATTTCTATTTCGTTGGCGACCGAAGAGGCTAAAGCCCACGACGGCGATTCCAGCTCCAGTGACCGTGGCGACGATGACGAAGCGGAATCCCACGTAATCGGTGATCCAGCGCTAACGACGAATGAGAATTCGGATCGGATAGGGAAAAAAAGCGATTAGGTCTACCTGCAGACTTCTTTCCATAAACCTAACTGTTACGACTGACGTAACCCTTAGCCAAATGGTAAAGCGGATTTTCTCTCTCCACGATTGCTTGATATATCGTGTACATTGGCCAGGCTGTCCTCGGCATACAGCTCGTCTTTACGATGATCGTGGCGACGATTTTTCACAAGATTTTCCCCTACTATTCTCCTGCGAGACTCCTCGTAACGGGGTCAGAGCGTCGTAGAACAGAAGTGCGAAAACAGGAACGGGTTTTTTATAGGCTCAGACGCTATGCACATCCGAGCCTGGAGGAACTGATGCGCTACAAACCGTCGAAAAAGTCGGGAAACAAAAAGAGAGGACAGGAAACTTCGCTCAGCAGGTACACAGTTCGTCAATTCCCTTTTCGAAATTTTTCAAGTTCGATTTATAGTTTATTCGATTTTTCCCTGCCAAAAGACAACGATATTGAATTAGCTGAAAAAGAGGTGATAATATAAGCAATTAATTAATAACATTATCTTTGTATGTAGATCAAAGACTCTGATCTAAATGCCGTTCACTTTTGCAATGACTACGAACGGCTAATGAATCTCTTCTTCTGTTCTCTGGGCGTTCACTTACTCACTCAAGCCTATTATTTTGGTTGGTCAAAAGCTGACAGAGAGGGAGCCAACTTGACTGCGATTTGGCTTCTCTGTGTTATGCTATACTCAATGTGAGAAAG
Source organism: Oscarella lobularis (assembly GCF_947507565.1). Lineage (NCBI taxonomy): Eukaryota > Metazoa > Porifera > Homoscleromorpha > Homosclerophorida > Oscarellidae > Oscarella > Oscarella lobularis. Next base: position 2,685,679 of record NC_089178.1, on the reverse strand, counting down.
AGAAGAGATTATATCGATGGAATTTATATGGTTTTGATTCGATTCAGCTACGTCGTATTTGTCTTGAACACGGCTCTCTTCATGGGAGCCGAAGGCACCGGCGAGAGATCTCTCATGATTGTCTGCGGCTCCTTTTTCTTTGTTGCAACAATGGGATTTATACTATTGGATGACAAATTTTTGGACTTGGGTCTCAATGACGGTAAGCAGGCAGAGCAACTATTTTGAAAAGAAATACTCACTTTGCTCTGACAGCTTATGGAAATATTAGCAAGAAAACGGGCGATTTTCTGCAAAGCCACGGCATAAATGTTGCGTAAGGTCAACCCTGCTCCAAGGGTTCTTACATTGAACTTGTATTGCAGACCTCTTGGTGGACTTCTTGTCACGTGGAAAGTGAGCGTAGGCTTTTCTTGTGCTATCCTGGCTGCCTTTTTAACATTTCCCGGATTTCGCTATGCTAAAATGCACTTGGATGCTCTCGCAGATTACCAGCACAGTGCAATAATGATGTAAGAGGGGATGATCATTGTACACTCCGAGTGATTGCTCTCTGTCTCTCTAGACTGTTAATCCATTTGAATTTTTTCCTGCCTCTTTTTGCGTCACTTATGTGGATCTATCATCTGACAAAGGAACCGTTGATTAGTGGTGAAATGTAAGACAAAGTGCCCCGTCCCCACCAAATCGTAATTTTTCTCTGATAGTCTCACAGATAGTTCTTACGGCGTCGTTCGTCTTGGGACTGTCATCGTTTTGTGCCTCTTTCGATTGTTCATGTTCCGACTCTATCTCCAATCCTATCTGAAAATGGCTAACAGGCAATTTCAGTCACTCAAACGAGAACCAGGTCGCATCTCTGTTCTAGCTCTGCAACACAAAGTCAGTCTCAAAACAATCTCAATGCTGGATGCAACAGTTTGTTTTCTTCTCTTTTTTTCCAGATTAGATCTGTTTTCCAGTACCTGTTTGCCGGTGGATTGCAGTACATTGCACCAGTCGTACTCCTCTTCTGCTGGGCTTTGTTAGCCTATATAACAGGCAAGCCAAAGCGATCCCCCAATGCATCAGTGGAGAAATGCTACGCTTTTGTTTCAGGTGGCTACAGTTTCTGTAATTTGACAACGTCAACCCAGTCAGCGCGTCTTGGTCCAACGTACGCTTGGGGAGCTGATGCCGACGATGAAGCAACGCAGGCCGTCGGTATGGTTGCCTCTGCCGTTGCCACCGTACTAAATACGCCCATATTTTGGGAAAAGATCTTTCTTTTTGCCTGTTGGTGGCTTGTGACGGCTTTGTTTCTCGTCTCTTCGTTTGCCGTTGTCTACTATAGATACATTGCCGATTAATAAAGCAAGTTTGCCGCAGCCATAATTTAATTTTTTTCGGGGGCGGGAGGATGACAATGAGTCATCCGGTGGCACGTGCCACACAAAATTCTTCCCAACGCATGCTCGAGTGGTAATAGATCAAGATGCCGAACTTGGGAGACGAGTTTCCAGATTTCGCTGCAGAAACGACCAACGGTCCCATCAAATTTCACGAATGGCTCGGCGGAAAGTTCGTACAACGACGCGGAGCAAACGCGTGGGGACCCCGGGCGGGCATAGGCCTAGCTTTCTTACCGATTCCGGTCTTGCGGCCGACGAATCGCTTCCTACAACTGTACTACTGTACAGTAGCACGCACGAGAGCTCCCGTACACTGCAGGGGGAGAGATTCTTGACTCGATCGCCCCTCCTTTTTTTCTTCCCAGGTGGGCGATTCTCTTCTCTCATCCCGCCGATTATACACCCGTGTGCACGACCGAATTGGGCGTCGTTGCAAAACTCGTGCCAGAATTCGAGAAGCGCGGCGTGAAAGTGATCGCACTCTCGTGCGATTCCGTCGAAGATCATCACGGATGGGTAAAGGACATACAGAACTACTCCGACAACAGCGGATCGTGGCCCTATCCTATTATCTCCGATCCGAAACGCGATTTGGCTGTCAAATTCGGAATGCTCGATCCGGCTGAGAAAGACGCCAAAGGCCTTCCATTGACTGCTCGAGTCGTACGTGCTGTTGCCCCTGGTTACTCTACAGTACCTTGATTTGATATCTTCTTCCAGGTATTCATTATTGGTCCTGACAGGAAACTAAAGCTGTCCATTCTGTATCCGGCGACAACTGGACGTAATTTCGAGTAATTAGTCAAATAATACAGATAGAAATTTTTTTTCGTGTCTTATTACCTCGTTTTTTTTTTCAGCGAGATTCTTCGCGTCGTCGATTCTCTGAAATTGACGGCTGAAAAGAAAGTAGCGACGCCAGCTAATTGGAAGGCGAGAACGCCCTCTCTCATTTCACCTCAAAAATGACAATATAATGCTCTGTACCTTTAGCACGGAGAACGTTGTATGGTGCTTCCCAGCGTCAAACAGGAAGACACCGGGAAACTCTTTCCAAAAGGCGTCGAAGTGGTCTCTGTTCCCTCTGGAAAGCAGTACATGAGGTTTACGCCGCAGCCTGAGTAGTGCGTGCGTGAATTCTACTGCGAGACGGTCTTGTCTAGTTGTTTTCTTGCGTCTTTTCGCTGTTTCTCTTCCTCTTCGATTCGTTGTCGCATTTGAACCACTTTCCAGCTTCTCACGTGAGAGCCCTTAGGAGCTTGCGCGTTGCGTCGATAAGCATACGGGACTGGCGACACTTTTATGCCTGCTACCCGTGTTTCTCCAGAACGAGTAGCCATGAAGCAGATTGCGACCGACGAAGGAGATATCATTATTCCAGTGACTGGGAGTAAGGTTTTCGAAAATGGCTCAGCGAAGCTCCTGTGAGACCAGGGGCCCCGCCTCTACTTTTTAGGCGACAATCAATCGGATCGAGGCTGTTGCAGCAGCTGCTGCTCTCTTTTCTTGTGGTTCCTCTCGTTTCTTCTCATTATATGCACGTTTCCTTTCTCGCTTCTCGCCTGTCTGCGAGTGCGTGCTTCCTCGCGCAAAATCGCGCGAAATCTTACGTTTCTCGCCTTCAGGTCGTTCAAGAGTACGAGCGCGCCGTCATATTCCGTCTCGGACGACTTCTTTCCGGCGGAGCAAAGGGTCCGGGAATTTTCTTCATCATTCCCTGTTTGGACAACTACACCAAAGTCGATTTGAGAACGATATCTTTCGACATACCACCTCAAGAGGTAAGTAAGAAAAAAAAACGATGAGAAAGCTCATTGACCTTGTCCGGGGGGGCGGAAAGATCCTTTCGAAAGACAGCGTTACCGTCACTGTCGATGCCGTCGTTTATTTCAACGTGACAAATCCCACCATTGCCATTTGCAATGTGGTGAACTTTAACAACGCGACGAGACTGCTGGCACAGACGACCCTTCGCAACGTCCTGGGTACCAAGAACATGTCTGAGATTTTAACTGAACGTGAGATCATTAGCCAGCAAATGCAGGTCAGAAATAGAGACTCTCTACCCTTACGTTGATGTCTCAAATTCTCTATTTCGCCACGTTAGCAAATTTTGGATCATGCTACCGATCCTTGGGGCATTCGAGTGGAGCGTGTAGAAGTGTACGTCTTTTTTTTTACCTGTACTTGTTTTCTCTTTCTTCATACAATTTCTTTCTGTGCAGGAAGGACGTTCGTCTTCCCGTTCAATTGCAGCGGGCTATGGCTGCTGAAGCGGAAGCTGCTCGTGAGGCAAGAGCAAAGGTTCGTTGAGGCTTCATTGTCTGTGCCCAAGAACGCATTTTATACATTCTATTCTCTCTTCTCTCTAGGTTATTGCTGCCGAAGGAGAACGAAATGCGTCGCGCTCTCTAAAGGAGGCTGCTGACGTTATATCCGAGTCGTCCTCTGCTCTGCAGCTGCGCTATCTCCAGTCGTTGACATCGATCTCCGCGGAGAAGAATTCAACGATTATTTTCCCACTGCCCATTGACATGATCGGAGGCTTTTTGCCGCCGCCGCAGCAGCAGTAGTAACGTCATTAGAATTCTGTTTGCCTGCTTGTCATTAGTGTTTGCTGGTAGTGTACTGCTGCTCTTGGTATTCGTTGTTCTTTACTGGAGTGTTCTTGTAAAACTGTCTGCTTTGGAGGAGATGCGTATACAAAGATGTTGTATTTCGTGCTTCGAAAAAATCGGCACTCGTGCGTTATTCACTTTTGCAAGAGCGCGTCATCGCGAGCACACACGACGAGGACGAAGAATCGGACTATTTTTTCGCCGCTCCCTTGAATTTTAGGGAGGAGCTGAAAATTCAGAATCGCGACGTTCCGTTTGGACCGTCGCCGACGAATTCGTGCCCGAGACCGTTTTCGCACTTGCCGCACCTCACCTTGAGACGGCGAGGTCCTCCGTCTTCGCGCTTCGTCACGCTGTCGCTGTGAATGGTCTTGCTAAAGGCCGGCCAAGGCGAACTGTGACCGAACTTAGATTCGCTAACGAACAGCTCTTTGTCGCACTTTGAGCAAACGTACGTGCCTAGAACGCGAGATAAAACACTCATATTTCGACTCGACTCATCGCTGCGACCTTCTTCGAAGTGGTTTTTGTAGATCTCGCCTCCTTCCCAACTGCTAAACGCCATTGCGTTTTTATCCGGGCGGAGCCTTATCAGTTATCACATGATCGCTATTTCCACCAATGAGAGCGCTAACTCTAAGTTTACACAGCAACGGCAATTTCCATCTAATAACGTACGCAAGAGACAAACATTGAAATGACGTCACTCAAATCCTTCTCAGCTTTGATTTGGCCCTGGAAGAGACTGCCCCATCAACTTAGCAAGGAGTGTCAAAGGAAGTGGAAAGATGACGGTGTGATTGTTATGCGACGCAATCGTATTCAACGACTGCAAATATCGCAATTGAAGAGCAGCGGGAGCCTGATTGATGATCTCCGACGCCTCCTTCAAGGCTCTCGAGGCATTCTGCTCCCCTTCGGCAGCAATCACCTTAAAAGTAATGTAAATTTATTGACTCATTCTTTATTTATTTATTTGCACACCTTAGCTTTGGCCTCTCGAGTCGCTTCAGCTTCAGCGGCCATGGACCGTTGAAGTTGCACTGGCAAACGCACATCTTTCCTAAAATCAAAAAAAAGATACATTTATTAAATTCAGATCTCTCAATAGCACACACACACATTTCAACTAATTCCACTTTGACGCCCCACGGATCAGTTGCCTCGTCGAGAATACCCTGCATTTGCTGACTGATCTCCTCTCTGTTTCCCAATATTTCAGTCAGGCTCCTGGTGCCGAGCATGTTTCTCAGCGTCGTCTGAGCCAGAAGAAAAGTGGAAAAGGCGACGTTTTCGACTTTGGTCACAGACAGGGTTGGATTTTGAATTCGATAGTAGATGACGGCATCAACACGAGCACTAACGGAGTCTTTCGTTAGAATCTAGTCAAAAAGAATACGGTAAGCTGCTGAAGGTTGAAAGTTTTATGTTTACTTCTTGAGGAGGTATATCAAACGTCATTGTACGTAAATCGACTTTCTTGTACTGGTCAGTGCAAGGAATGATGAAGAAAATACCTATAACGATTAATCGTTCCAATCAAATAATAAGATCGACTGCATTCGTCGCGTTTCGCGCGGGGGAGGGGGGGGGGGGGCCCTCTGAATGATCCCTTTCGTTTCGTCGGTAAAGACGCTTACCGGGACCCTTGGCGCGGCCCGATACAACTCGACCCAGTCGAAAAATAACGGCTCTTTCGTATTCTTGCACGATCTGTTTGCGAGAAGAAAGAAAAACGTCGCGCTGGGCGTCTCTTCGGGATCCTCGAAAGGGCGCTCACCTTGATGCAGACGAAGAGGGAGAATGGAAACGTAACAAAGATCAAGATGAAAGAAATGAAAGCGAGAATGTAAAAGCAAACGCCGAAGTTCTCTAAAATCGAGCTCGTTTTGGAAGCGATTCGAAAATCGTCCAAGTCCATCGATTACCTCCTCCGTTGCTGATCTCCTCCATTTCCTGTCCGCCCCAACCACGCTTATCTTGCCGAGACATGTCGAAAAACAAGGAAGAATCGAATTTCTCGGCTTAGGGGGACGCTTAGGGGCGGAGCTGTGACTGTGTACGGGAAGCCTCCCAGGGACCCGGACAGGTGCCACAAAAAATATTTTTTTTCTGCCAACTGTAAGCATAACTCAATACAAAACTATTTTTAATCAAATTTGAGGTAATGAATGGGAACTTTGCCTTTTTCTTCGCCTTTCTCTGCCCACGCCCACTTCTCATCTGTCTCAGACACCAGTACAATCTACATCACAATATTTGCAGCTAAGAGTAGCAAATATATAAGACTCACTTCGTTGGCCAAGACGGACATTTCAGATTCGTCAGAAGCATCAAAGTCGTACAAAACAGTAGCAGATTTTGGCGGGTCTTCTCCCTCGGCAGACGACGTTTCCTCAGCGTATGGAACAGAGACTGGGGCACTGGCCCTGCCACCGTCCACCGAATGACCTACTTCTATAGCACTGCAAGCAAGTCTTCAACTCAAGGGATTAATTAAAAAATCTGAATTTTCTCACTTTGAAACATCAGTTACACACCTCAAACACTTTTCGTAAAACACTCTTTCCGCTTCAATCAAATTTTGCAGGTGTCTCGCATTCGAAGCCTGTACACACTCTCAAAGTAAAGTAAGCATCAAAGTGGAGCACGTACATGAGAATTGGGAATCTTTTCCAAGAGCAATTTCGTCACTTCAAACTGCCTATCAAATTCAGACTGAGCTAAACGCAAATCCGCTTCAGCCTTTACCAAAAAATATCAATAATGAACTACATAAGTATTTCTAACTGGCTTTACAGCAAGTATCTTTTCTTCACTGCCCCCTCTCTTGACCCGAGCCTTACAGCTATCTAAACGACGTCTCTTTCCTTCCAAACAGTTATATTCATTCTAGGGTCGAAAAATTTATTAGCAAAACGAATTAACGCATACTCTCTCTCTCTCTCTCTCTCTCTCTCTCCGCACACCTGTATCACTTTCAGATCTTCTCGCAGAAACATATTGAGTGGAGACAAGACCAAGGACGTCACTGTGTGAATGAATTCCATCCGCGCACTACCAATCTTTTTCTCGACCTCTCCCTGCTGCAAAAGGAAGGAACCTAAATAAAATAACTTAGAAAGAAAAAAATTCAATATACTGTGCTCTATGCACCCAAAGGTAAATCCGATCCAAATTCCTGCCCAGCCTCGAGCAAGAGATCGCCAAACATCGTCGCCGCTGTAGGACGAGAAAAGGCTTTATCGGGCCGTTTCACCAATTTACTGTAGATAAAGTCTTTGACGTGAAATTCTAAAAAGAAATCGATGCCCAAATAATTTTTTTAGAATCGGCTTCTTTCTTTGTACTCGAGTCCGGAAGTAGAAGGTCTTCGATGCCGCGAACGACTTTCTCCGTCCACTCTTTCGACCGCTTGAATTGCAAGACGAGATTTTGAAAGGATACGTCATATTCCGTCTTTTCCACTAGTCCCATTTTCTCCGTGGCTACGCGCATGTTATCCGACGCGAGCTGCTCGCGAAGAGCCTCGTGAGATAATGCACAAAGCGTAAGCGCTTCCATTTGCTACCCGCATCGCCTTGTTGAACGTATCCGTGATCCTTTTCTTGACCGACGACGACGACGAGTCCGATTCGGCCATGACTTTAGCGTTTCCCGGATAGAAATGTTCTCCACTGCGCTGGCAACGGCGCTAGGCGGCGTTCTTCTTCTCTTCTTCCTTTTCCGCGCGTCGCAACGCGCCAAATTCCTCATCAAGAGCACCACGTATCTCTTCCTCGTCTTCTTCTCCGCGTTCTGGGGCTCCGTCTATTGCATCTTCTTCAAGGGCCGCAATCCAAACAATCATCTCGTCTTCGGATGGTTTGCACATAATCTGCGCATGGCAGCGATACTCGGCATCAAATACGTCTTTGAGGGCACCGAGATTCTTAGCGAAACAGAGTCGAGTCCGCACGTGCTTGTTTCCAATCACCAATCGTCGTTGGACGTGCTCGGAATGATGCTCATCTGGCCAAAAAATACCGTGTCAGTAGCGAAAAAGTCGCTCAAATACCTACCGCTCTTCGGCACGGGCGCCTCTATGTCCAAGACCGTTTTTATTGATCGCGTGAACCGCGAACAGGCGAGAAACGTAATAAACGAAGCTCTCAAAGAGGAGAAGGTGCTATTGCTAATTAATTAGGAAATTCGCTTGATAAGTGGCTAATTAATTGTTTTAGCTGAATTTGTGGATTTTTCCTGAGGGGACTAGAAATCACGAGGAGGGAATGCTTCCATTTAAGAAGGGAGCTTTCCACGCAGCTGTCCAGGCGCAGGTGAAAAATATGACGTTATTTTGTTTAGACTAAAAAATTTTCAGGTGCCTATCATTCCTATCGTCTTTTCGCCGTACAGTTTCTATAATAAGAAACTAATGAAATTTGACTCGGGTAAATAAAATCAATTTAGGATATTTTTAGAGGCACGTTTGTCTGGCGTTATAGGTACGATAAAGATCACCGTGCTCAAACCAATACCAACAGTTGGACTTACAACTGACGATGTTGACGAATTGTCTCTTCAAGTCCGAGAGCAGATGCTAGCTATCTATAGGCAGCGTGAGACGGACTCCGCGCGATAAATGTAAAATAGACCAGTAGCTAATTTTGTACCTGACTTGTGCATGATATTACTCAATATCATAATTCGGTCTTTTTTTCGAGCTCATTGTTGTCGTAGTCCGCATCCGCATTTTCGTCTTCTGGATATATGGCCATGTCTTTCAACTCATCGGGAATGTCGTCCTGAAATGAATCGCTATCATCGTAATCATTTTGAGACTCGTCATTGTTCATTTGCTCATTGGCTGCCAATTGTTGAAGATAGTTGGTCAACGAGACCAATGTTTCATACTCCAGATTCTCTATCTTTTCAACTGAGATGTCCTCGTATCCACCGCCAGATAATTTTACAAAAGCCTGTACTTGGAAATGATAAATACAGCGAATTCTGATGTACTGCCTTGTCACCTTTCTTGCACTTTCTTTCTCTAGACCCACTCTCTTAAATGTAAGTAGATCAGAGCCGGGATTTCCACGTTACTCTCATCTAACTGTACCTCATGAAGAGTCGAGGCAAAGTCGTCAGCACTGAGAAAACCATTTGAAGCCAAGTCCATCAACATATCCCTTCAAATCAAATTTTAGCTATTGATACCGTATCTTACAGCTTACCTTGTAGATAGTTCTGGCTTGAAATGAATATCATTCAATGATTTCTGCCTAACTGCATCATTTGTAAAGCAATCGCTTTCATTAAACCTGAAAAAAACATAAAAGACAACGTCACTGAGAAAAGAATGAAGCAAACCTAAATCTGCTCCACCACAAATTCACAGCCAAGTTTCTTTCCTCCTCATCAGCATAGGAACGAACCTGAAAGACTGGTCATTTCAGAGAACACTCCCATGCGACATACCTGATGGAGCCACAGATAAGGAATGTAGATGCAATCACCTTTCTCTACAGTAGCTTCAAACCAAGGAATTTTCCTCAAAGAAGGAAATTCATCTAAATCAACCCTACACACACACATAGACGCGTTCTCATATAAAAATAGCGTTCGCTGCTGAGTTTACTTGTCCACATCCATTTCATAATATCCTTTCTTGTAGTTATAATTTTCAATCACGTGTATATATTGACTGTCCATGAGAATGAGTTTCTTTGAGCCAAACACGACGCAGTGAAGGTTCTCATATTGATCCACGTGCAAAACCGACGACGTTCCACCGCTGCTAAACCTATGACAAAGCCATGACACCTCGCCTTTTTTCTCGTAAAAAACTTGCCAAATTCGAGCGTCAAAAAGATTGGCGGTAAATCCGCCACAGCTTAGGCACTGGGGAATTGACCAGTCATTTCTTAGTGGCTTCGGCAAAGAGCCAATCATGTAAACCGATTTCTTTTTGTAGTTCTGCGCAGAAGAAAAGTTCCGATCTCATCAGTGCTGCAAACTAAAAGTGCTGCTACAGCCAACCTCAATAAATTTTTTAAGAGTGGAGAAAAACCCAAACTTTGACCTGTCTTCTTTTTTTCCTGTTTCTAGTTCAACTTCTAAGTTTCCGTACTTCGAACTGCATGGTGTCTCATACATTCAGTGGAGTCAAAAAAATTGCACAGTACAAGTGTACCTCAAGTAGTCGTCTGTCCACTTCATCGGAGTAGACGACAACGGAACTGCGTTTTTCATTAAAACAGGCCGTTTAGGACGAACGAAATCGGTGTAGAAGTCGGTGCTGCTTGGAACTGTGGCGACAACTTCGATTTGCCCTTCTGACCGACGATGCATTCCAAGAACAACTGTTTCTTCTGCGCTACAACTGATTTCCAACGTGAGGAAAGCAAGTAGAAGCCGAAGTGAAGTCATTCTGATTCTGATTCTCCAACGTACAAACCCCCGGATAAGGAAATAACCTAATGTAAAAAATTCGGTGCATTTACACAACACTTTCAATCAATGCAAGTTTACGAAGGCCCTAAGTTTTGCTGGAAGATCGGTCGTTTCGAGATCATAGTCAACAACAGCGCACGCTGCAAGAGATCGCAGCGAAATTCCAGACAGACTCCGTTTCACCACAGTGTCGATCGTGGCGGGATAAGACTTTGTCAGAACGTCCGTACCCTGACTAAAAATCAAATCCACCGGCCGCTGCTTCGACGAATTTCGACAATTCACGGACGCCCCGGCTTCGATCAGCATACGTGTAGACTCGTAAAAAACGCTGTCCTTCATCTTCAAAAACGCCTCGCTGATCACCATCGAATGAATCAATATATGAAGAGGCGTATTACGATCGCGATCGACGGCGAGACAATCGGCCGAGCACTGGAGTAGGACACGAATGAGCCGACGATTGGGCATTCGCGTGAGCACGTAGCCGAGCCCCTGCGACGTCGCCTGATTGCAAGCGACGTGCAACGGACTCGATCGCGTGACGGCGGTGACGACGCCCGATCGAACGAGCCGAACGATTAACGCCATTCTCGATCGCCACTCGTCGTCGAATTCGACGTAGTCGATTTTCATCCAAATTGCGACGAAATTCAAAAGTATGACGAGTAGTTTCGTCTGGTGAACGCCGCCCGACTTGGATCGCAACATCTCGTCGAGACCCCAGGCGAAAAAGTCGTCGAGACGCGGATAGAAAGCGTTGTCGATCATCTGCCGAAACGTGTGCACGCAATTGATCAGTATCGCTTTGACGTCGGGATCTTCGGGTTTGATGATCTTTCGATGCATGGCGAGCGCGTGCGTCCACAGGTCCATTGTACGCGCGTACGATCCCGTCGCGCTGTACTTCAAGCCGCGACGTCGGATGTAGTACGCCGTCGAGCGACGCGCGCCGATGATGCGCTCGCGAACGAGAAGCGAATGCATTTCCAACGAATCGTTCGTCACGTCGCATTCGACGGAGCCGAGTTCGTCGGGAGTGATCGCTTCCTGGTGTCGATTGTAAACGGCTAGCGGCCGTATGACGTCGGTTTTTTTCAGAACGATGTCGTGTTCGATTCGTATTGCCATTGCGCGTTTCCATGCCGACATCGCCGACGTGCGATCGCCGTTCTTGTCGAAGAGAACCGAGCCGTAGAGTTCGAGAATTTCGGCTCGTTCTTTCGACGTCAGATCGTGTTTGTTGATGACGTAGTCGACGATTGCGTTGTGACCGGCTGTCGCCGCGAGAAATCCCACCGTCCAACCGTCTGGCGTCGTTTCCACTCGGCTTCCGGCTTTTTCGAGCAATTTCAAAATTTCGACGGTACCCTTATCAGACGAGGCGACGATGTGAAGAGCAGAGTACCTGAAAATAAAATAAAATGCAGTCAAGATACGTGCACTCATGTTCTACTACTACTAACAAGGTGTTCTCGTGAGTAGCACTCCAGTAGAGCGACACCTCTTAATTCTCGCTTACCCCTCCGTCGTCTTCAAATTCAAATCAGCCGACAACGTTAGCAGATATTTGACGAGTTTCAGGTGACCGCGTCCCGCCGCCACCATCAACGGCGTCTGTCCGCTATAGTTGGACGCATTCACCTTTGCACCTCGTTCGCTGAGAAAGCGAACAATGTCTAGATGTCCGTCGAAGCAAGCGCCGCGCAACGGCGTCGATTCCGTTGCCGTAGCGTGGTGAATGTCGGCTCCCGCGGAGTCAACAAGAAATCGAACAATTTTAGCATGCCCTAGAATTAAGAAACCAATTAACTAATTAATTAATTAATTAATAGTTATGAAAAAGACTTTGTCAACGAACAAAAGGGGATAGTAACGAGTCTCAAGCGCCTACTGTACTGCAAAGGGGAGGCGTAGCCAAAGGTGTTTGCATCTCTAAAAGCTTGTTTGGCTCCACCTCGTACTATAGTCATTCATTCGTGAGGTAAAAAATCATCGTACCGGCCGTCGCTGCCGTCCAAAGAGGCGGCGCACCGAGAATGTCCTCGCGATCGCCGTCAAATCGAACGGTTCCCGTCGTTTCGACGTCGACTTGACAATTGCTGACGAGATACTCGACGACGTCAAAGTGGTTGTTTTTTGTGCTAATTACGAGCGGCGTGCACGGACGACCGTCGCTGCGTTCGTTCGAGTCGAACAGCGCGTCGAAGCGATCCTCGTCGTCGTCGAACAACTTTCTGCCTTCGGCGACGATCTTCTTTAAAATGGATATGTTTCCGGATTCGGAGGCACTATAGATCTGCTTTTTTAGACGAGATTCGACGTTTTCGGTCGACTTCGACATTTTGATAACGTGCGCTAAAAGTTCCGACTTACATGTATATTGACTTACATCGCTGGTAAAGGTACTTTGTACTTATCTGAGAGTAATCTAAGAATTTTTTCAGTCTTTTCATCTAGAGGAATGCCTTCCCTAAGCCGCTTCTGCCTTAGTTGAGATGAACGATCCCCAGGCATAAGAACGTTCTCGCCTAATAATCAACATTTTTACTTTCCAGACGAGCATTCATAGAAATAACGCACAAACTCACCATCTCGAGGTTCAATTTGTCTCACTTTCTCATCCATTTTCTTCAACGTAGTCTCAAATTCCTCCTGAGACACAAAACCGTCGGCGCGACACACAATATAAGTCTGAAACCAAGAGCTGGGCAAAGAGGCTTGTGACGGACAAAGAGCTACATATAGAAAATCAACTTGTAAACAAATCCCACCACAGCAGCATTTTACTGACGATTTCTCTTCTTATTCATTTCCACAAATCCGGCCAAAATCGAAGTCATGACTTCAACCATAGCAGCGAGAGCAAATCCTTTATGTCCACCAATAGGCATAAGACTCAACACGTCACGTGCATCGGTTGTAGGCGCGCCACTCGCATCGAGCGCCCATCCCTCCGGAACGGGCCTCCCCTCGTTCCGCGCCTTCCAAATCCAATTCACCGTCGTCTCCGTCATCGCCATATCGATGCAAAACGGCGAATCGTCGCGACCGCGCGGCGCCGCGAACGAAATCGGATTCGTTCCGAAATAGGGCTCCTTTCCGTTTGGAGTCGCCATCGCCGAAGGACAAGCGGAAAAAGCGTAGGCAATGTAGCCTCGTCGAGCGGCACGTCTCGTATAGACGCCCATGCAGCCCGCGTGACCGACGTTTCGTACGTTAGCCATCGACATCCCGTACATTTCCGCCGCTTTGATGCATTCGTCGATCGCGCGAAAACCGGCCGGCGCGCCGAGGCCGCCGTCGGCGTCGACGATGTGAAGGCACGGATATGGAGTCGTGATTGTTACGTGAGGTCGCTTCTTCACGCTGCCGTCTTCGATTCGTCGCATGTAGAGTTCGAGAAGACGAACGCCGTGCGTGTCGATGCCGTAAAGGTTTGCTTCTGTGAGACTTTCGGCAATGGATTCGGCGTCGTCGTCGTCGTCGTCTGCGCCCGTGCACGATTTCCAAACGTCGCGTACGAACTCCTTGAGACGATCTACTTTGATCATATTTTTATCCGGGCGCGTCGCGTCTTAACGCGCTTTCGGTGAAAAAAGGCAGGTTCCTCCGTTTCCCCGAAGCTCTCGTCCGTTCGCGCGTTTGGCTGGCTCGCGTCGGCATGAGCAGATCGACGTTCGAGTATCCGTTTTGCCATGAAGTCACCAAGTACGAAACGCTGGCGAAAATCGGCCAAGGAACGTTCGGGTGAGAAAACGCGCGGGAAGTCGGCTCGTAACGACGTCGCTCACGCTCTTTGTCACTTAGGGAAGTGTTCAAAGCGAGAGATCGCAAGACGAAGCAGACGGTAGCGCTGAAAAAGATCCTAATGGACAAGGAAAAGGAAGGAGTAAGAAGTCGCATTCCCGTATCATAGAACCTCGTGGTTTCCGACACCGCCTCCTTCTCGTCCTACCGCTAGTTTCCGATAACCGCGCTGAGAGAAATTCGCATACTCCAACTCCTAAAACACGAAAACGTGACGAACCTGATCGAGATATGCCGTAGCAAAGGTAAGAGGAGTCGCGCGCCCGTTAGAAAAAAATTCGGACTTTTTGTCCTTGAAAAAAATACTGCATGGGTCATGCTCGTTTTTTTTGCGCGCGCGCGGAATACGGGTTTATCCCTTGCACGTTAGCCACGCCGTACAATCGTGGCAAGGGCAGCGTTTACCTCGTCTTCGACTTTTGCGAACACGATCTGGCTGGCCTTCTCAGCAATTCTGACGTCAAATTTTCCCTATCCGAAATCAAAAAATTAGCCCAGCAATTGCTGATGGCCTTATTTTTCATACACCGCAACAAGGTAGAAAAAAAAGGGAGACCCCCCTCTATTGTTCATACGATTTTCCGCAATACTAACTACGCATGACCCTAGATATTGCATAGAGACATGAAGGCGGCCAATGTGTTAGTAACAAAAAATGGCGTCTTAAAATTAGCCGATTTTGGCCTAGCGAGGGCTTTCAGTGCCGTACGCGAAGGCCAAAAAGCTCGCTACACGAATCGCGTTGTCACGCTTTGGTATCGTCCTCCCGAGCTATTACTCGGCGATCGCAACTACGGGCCGCCTATCGATCTGTGGGGCGCCGGTTGCATCATCGCGGAGCTGTGGACGCGCAGTCCAATCATGCAGGGAAATACCGAGCAAGCGCAGTTGAATTTGATATCGCAGCTGTGCGGGACGATTGGACCGGACGTTTGGCCGGGCGTCGAGAGTTTGGAACTTTTTGGACAGATGACGTTGCCCAGTGGGCAGAAGCGAAAGGTGAAAGAACGTCTAAGAGTGTACGTTCAAGATGGAAACGCGCTCGATCTCATCGATCGATTACTCACCTTGGATCCTTCGAAACGAGTGGACAGCGATAATGCGTTGAATCACGATTTCTTTTGGACGGATCCGATGCCCTGCGGCGAGATTCGATCGTTGGCCACGCAAACGTCGTCGATGTTTGAATATTTGGCTCCTCCGCGCCGGCGTGGTCAGCAGCCAGTTCAAGGAAAGGGTGGCGGGAGTGGGAAGCCTTCGGATGCCTTGGTTGGAGCGACCGGTTTGACTTCTTCGGCTATTGAACGCGTCTTTTGAGAGCGAGAGCTGCGTCGTTTCGTATTTTTTGGCCTCTAATAGTTGGTATTAATTATTATGATTTTGGGAGGGGGAGGTAAGGTTTAGACAGAAAATCTCTGCATTATTCTTGTATGTCCGTGTACATGCTGCATGGGTAAGATTTGCACTATGTGATAAATATATGAATATTTAATAAGGTAGTTGACTTACCTCTCGTGCTGTCGTCACGTGACTTGCAAAAGCATGTTTCTCGTTCGACGAATTCTCTCCGCTAAAAGAGACTCGCTCGCTCTCTTTCGTGGTCTGAGCGTCGCTCCAAGGACTCCTGCGCTCTCCGAGAAACGCATCTGGGAAGACTACAAGAGAAATCACAAAGGACAGTTTCCACCGAAGAAAACTCGTCTCCGCTGCATCGTACGCTTTCGAGATGACCTCAATTTCCTCTAATTGTACCAAGCTTACCTTTAGCGACGTGCAGGACGCTCGAGCGTGTCAGGAAACCCGTGTCCTATATGCAAACAAAAGAAGGAGATCGATTATAAGGTTCTAGGCCAGATAGCCTCGAAGGTAGCTAATTCTTACCGTGTAGGATACAGCCCTCTTAAATCAATTTGTGTCCGAGCATACAGGGCAAGTACTAGAACCGACAGTAACAGGTAGATAGACGACAAATTCTGGATACCTGGGGACACACAGTCTTGTACTTAGGAGTGTGCAGGCTTCAGCAGAAAAAGCTGGTCGCGGCTATTGAAAAGTCCCGAGACTACGGTATGCTTCTGATCAATGCTAAAGAACTGACGAAATAACCTGTTAACATCTCAGGTTTGATGCCGTTCACAATACCAAGATTCAGTCAACCTAAATAATAATAAAGCGATCTATGATCTACATCTTAAAAAATAAACCTAAGGCTCAAAGAGAAACGCTTTGTACTGAATCATCAACGAAACAGCCTTCTTTTGCAAGGGAACTTCGGTCAACGCCTCCAAATTATTTGCCTTCTCTGATCGCATCACAGTCGGCCCAAAGACGATGCCTAAATTGTCGGCATCCATCATATTTTTGTCGCTTCTCTCCGTCACGCGAGTCAAATGACTCATCAAGAAAAAGAGCGAGTTGAAATGAGGTTTTGGCAAATTCTGCAAAGCCGTTCGCAGCGCAAAGAGCTTCATCGTTTCCGTGTCGTTTTTCAACGCTTCCAAGACGTCGGAATAAACGTCAAACGTCACCAAAGGAATGGGCAACTCTCTCAGATACTGTTTCAGCACGCCAGCAATGATATTAATGTCGGCCCATAGCTTTCGCCCTAGATCTACCCCCTTTCCGTCCTTATCAAAGGCCCTCTTTATGGCGACGATGTCATCGGCAAAGCCGGGGACTCGATAGAGGCCTTCCTCTTCCATGCCTCTCAACTCGATTTCCGCCACGCATAGTTCCAATACGATGGGATGTCGCGTTCCGTGCACCTTTGTTACCGTTGTCAAATCGATGCCGAATACGCGTTTAACTCGTTTTGCATCCGGTTGACAGTCCTTGTCCGTGAACCCGGAACAGGTCTTGTGGCACTGGTAACCGCAGTCGTGGCAGCGCACGCCCTGGGCGCGAAGTCCCCACATGAAATTACGACAAAAATCGCACCAGTGTGCGCCGTGAAACGTCGTCACTTTGAATACGTGGGCTTTTTGGTAAGAACTGGGATTATCGGTTGGCATGCGAGCGCGAACGCGCGGCGACAAACCCAACTTCTGCGTAATGCTACTTTCACTTTTCACCCCTTTTACCTGGTCCGCCCCCGCCCCCGCGTGAGAACGAACTGAGCGCCGAAAAATGTCTCCGGCTGCGTGATACTCGGCGTTTTCGTCGGCATACTCAATAGCGATGTTGACGTAGGATTTCTTTTTCTTCGTGAGCGTCGCGTATTTGCGGCCTTCCGACGGCAGTCGATCGACGTAGTCCTTAGCGTGCGCTTCGATGTGGTACGTAATGAGACCGTCCTGTACAAGATCGTACATCGTGTCGAAGCGCTTGTCGCCGACGTAGTGCTGCCCCTCGTCGGAATCGTAGTAGAGCTTGAAATGTCGAACGCGCGACTCGAAGATGAGCGAAAGGCTAAATTCGCCCGGTGACGTCATGCTCGATCGCACGAGATAGGCTCCGTTCGTCATTTGAAGAAGTTTCGCCGCTTCGTCGCGCGTGATTGCACCGTGATATTCGCTTCCATAATAGGAGGGACGATCGGGCGTCGGACGATGGCAAGCGACGGGAAAGGGGCGCGGCGCTTGACGCTGGAGAGAGTACAAATAAGGATTCCATTCTTGAATTTCGTCGTCTGTCGTTGTTTCGTGCGTCGGTGGTGTCGGCTCGGTGAGAGCGAAGGACTGGTGAGAGCGAGCCTTGACCGACATATTGCGTTGTCCACCGCAGCGACTGGAGCTGGAAAGAATGCTCCCGGCAGAGATCCCGGCGTCTCGATGTACACGAAAAGCGCGCTACCTACCGTGCACGTGACCGAATTCTCTCTGCCCTAAAATTCTACAAAAATGGAAGTTCCGAAAATTTTTTGGCCGTCATTATATATCGTGAATGTCGTTTACGAGAGCGTCGTACTGTTCTTTCATTTCGGCATATTTTTGGTGTTCGACTTCGACTTCGCTCTCGAGCAAGTCGATCTGCCGAACAGCGGCTCGTTTGGCGACAAGCAAAAAAAGTCCTTACCTTGTTTCGCAGTGAAGTTATCTCCCTCTCCTGCTCCTCGATATGCGAATTGGCGTCTCTCAGTTCTTTTTCGGCTTTTTCGGCTCGCAATTCTGCCTTGTCGCGCTCCTCTTGCAAACGTGCAAACTTATTTCTTAGTTGCTCCATTTCTTGACGATCGGCGACGAAGAAACCGTTCAAACGTGTCGCGTCTCTCACTTTCAGAGGCTATAACGCGCGTTGCCTTTCCTGCGTCGAATTATATCTCTTCACCGCGGCGATGAGCGACGCTAATCGTCTCGTGGACTTATCGAGCGACGACGATACAGCTCAGCAACAATCAGAGACCGGCGTTCTCGCTTCGCTGGGCCAGAAGTTGGCGAACAAGCTGAAGCGACGTCGCAGTCGCGGCGGATCGACGAAGTCGACGCCTAGCAGCAGTGCACCACCTTCGCCGTTGAAGAAAACATTCAAGGACGACTGCTTCGATTGGGAAAAAGACGAAAACGCGTCGTGCGCGACGTCAACACGTGATGGAACTCTTTTGTCGCGTGAGTAGGCGCGTAGAAAAAACAAATGAAAGCGTTGACTCTTCTCCCCAGGCACATTCGTCTATTCGAAAGACTTCGACAAGAATGGCGTCGTCTACTATCTAGGCAAAGACGGTCGTTCGGCCTTTTGTAATCCCGCCGAATCGCTGCAAGTAATGATCACTGTGAGTGATCACGGAACCGGTGACGTCATTGGACGGCCAGAAGATATCGTCGGACGCAAAAACGCCGTCTTTCGAACGAAAAATGGCGAAAAGTCGTGGATCTGCTTCGACTTGGGCTACTCGCGCGCAATCGCGCCGACGCGCTACGCACTTCGTCACGGCGCCGCTGACAAAAGCCACGCGCTCCAACACTGGCGACTCGAGGGATCGGAATCGGGCGCTTCGTGGACGATCCTGAGCGTTCACTTCAACGAAAACGCACTTCATCGTCGATTTGGAACCGGTTCGTGGCGAATCGACGAACCGAAAGCGCCGATACGCTTCGTTCGCGTCGTTCAGACGGGACCGAATGCGAGCGGCAGTCACGAGCTCTGTCTCGGCGGATTCGAAGTCTATGGAACACTCTACTACGAAAGCAGTTGACTTACAGCGTACTGTGAACTTGTTAGCGTTAGTCGTTTTTGTCTCTTTTCTGGAATGACGTTTATTTGAGGAGATTAGGCAGAGAGATACTGTTGAGTGAAGAAGAAAAACAGCGAAAATCATAACGCACTTACCAACATAAAAGACTGTCCCGGAACGACGAAAATTAGCGGTAATTTCCGCCTCCTCTGCCGCCACCTCCGCCGTAGCCGCCACGTTGATATCCACCGCCGCTGTATCCACCGCCACCGCTGTATCCGCCGTCTCTTCCGCCAAAACCGCCGTCTCTTCCACTAAAGCCGCCGCCTCTTCCGCCAAAGCCGCCGCCTCTTCCACCGAAGCCGCTGTCTCTTCCGCCAAAACCACCACCTCTTCCACCGAAGCCGCCGCCTCTTCCGCCGTCACCGTATTCGCGACCCGACGGTCCTCCGCCTCTTCCTCCGTACGGCATTCCCCCGTACGACGATCCGCCTCTCCCTCTTCCTCCGCCGTAGGGCGATGACTGTCCCATCCCGCTGCTGTCGCGTCCGCCGTAGGAGCTTGGGCCTCCTCTCGGCGGACCACCGCCTCTACTACCGTAATATCCAGGACCGCCTGCGGGAGACATGCGAGGCGACGGACCGCCGCCACCGCCTCGATAACCTTCATTTCTACCGTGAGGACTTCCTCCTCCTCCTCTATATGGAGGCTGTCGATAATAGTCGCCGCCTCCGCCGCCTCCGCCGCCAGAACGCGGCGCATCATACTGCCTCGGTCTCGCGTAACGGTCGCCGCCGTGCATTGACGGCGACGGCCTCGGAAGATCGCGTTGAGAACGATAGTCATATTGTCTTTGAGGTGGTGGTGGTGGTGGTGGTGGTGGCGGGCCACGATCATAGTAGCCCTGACTGGGAGGAAAGCTACGACGCGGTGGAGGAGGTCCGTGACTCTGACGATAATACGGCGCTCTCGGAGGTGGAGCGCGATCGCTGTATCGGTGACGGTCACGACTGCTGTAACTGCCTCCGCCGCCGCCGCCGCCGCCGCCGCCGCTGTGACGATCGTAGCGGTGATAGCGCGGTTGAGGAGAGTGGTTGCGTCGGTGTCGTTTGTGAGAGGGCGTGCGAGAGCGAGATCGGCGCCTACCTTCGTCGTGGTATTCCTTCACTATTGGCTTGGCATCTTCTTCGCTCAGTTCAACATAGCAAACCGTCTGAAACAGATCGCCCGCTTCGGGCAAGTGAAATCTGGCTGAAATTAACCCCCGAAATACTATACAAAATAGCGCTTTCTAGAATTCTGTTTACCTTTCATTGACTTGACAGCGGAACGCGGAGCGCCGTGTGCGTCGCTCTTGTGAACGCGTTGCGACAGGTCGCTTTTGGACGGAACTAAGATGATGGCCTCGCGCCGGCTTTGAGCAAAGCTCGCCATTTTGCGAGACTGTACGTGCTCGTACGCATTGCACTGGATGAGCACACGCCATCAGAAAAAAAGAGAAAACTATCAAACTCCTACTGACCTGATCAAAGATGAAGTTGCGTTTCCTGATCTCGGCTATTTCAAACAGACGCGCAAGAATTCGGTGAACCAATCCCGAAATCTTTTCTCGA
The DNA here is from genome assembly GCF_947507565.1 of Oscarella lobularis. NCBI lineage: Eukaryota > Metazoa > Porifera > Homoscleromorpha > Homosclerophorida > Oscarellidae > Oscarella > Oscarella lobularis. The sequence continues at coordinate 2,664,702 of NC_089178.1, read as the reverse complement.
CGTAAATTCGGCTTCTTAGCCGGACTCACAGGCGTCTAAAAGAACTTCCATTACAACAAAACGACGTGCTTTCCATTGGCCGAACCTTCATGTTAGCATAAATATTTCCAAAGCCCAAAACGTTGAATTTCTTCTGCACTTCTTCCTTGGCGTATTTGTGCGCCCACGTCGTCTTTCCGGAACCAGGTAAGCCGACCATGAGAAGAACCTACGGTTCTCAACCACTGAAAACAAAGAAACAAGATTCATCATTTTCTTTACCTCCGAGTCGGTGATGCTTGCCGGGGGCGACGGACCGCTCACAAGAGACTCGTCGTCGGCCTGCTGAATGAAGGTGAAATCTTCCGGCAATTCGTGAATCGCCTCCTGAAGTCAAAGCCAATTAGAATGCGTTTTAATTAATTAATTAAATAATCGTCTCACTGTCGCTCCGAAGTTCAAAGAGACGAGAATGTTTTTCGTGTAAACGTGAGGAAAGAAAGCCTTTTCCGCGATCTCTTCCGTCGGAAGTTCGATTGGCGTTCCCACTTGGTTCCCGTTCTTTGTGAAACTAATCGTCTTTTTTTCACTGACGAGATCCTGCGCACAACGCGAGTTAAAATACTAGCGCGTGCAGGCGATCCCTCCCTCACCAAACAGCAGCCAACGACGTCGCCGATATCATATGGCTGAGCGTATTCACCAAACTCGCCATTCGAGATGAATTTACCGCAGTCTGCGTAGCCGTAGGACAGTTCTTCGTCGCCTAGAAAACGAACGTCTTGGACGCCTCCCTTCACACGCACGTGCACACAACTTACCCAATGCCCAAGACGACGAGTCAACTGACCAGCCAATACGCACGCCGTACTTTAAATCGGATTCAACGTCGGGCATAGAAACGTCTTCCTGCTTCTCAAGCTATAAAGAAAAGACTATTGAACTATAGAACTCAACTGTCACATATCTCTTTACTCTGCATTCAAAGAAATGCTTTCCTCCCGTGACGCCGTGAGTTGCTCGGCAACCCGCCCAAAGGTAGCAGAGCTCCTGCTTGGTGACTCCACAGCCGGAAAAGCCGTCTTCAAACACTTTGAAATGTAGATCGGAGTTGTCTAAATATAGAGACGTCCGGTTAAAAAAACAATTTGATTATTTTCATTTATTTACATGTGTCTAGCCCAATAATCGATTCTTCCCTTTCAGGATCATCAAATGTTTCGTCAAAGAGCCTCTCTACTTCGTCCCTAATCACATAAAAAATTACTAGCGAGACTTTGTCTTGTCAAAAGACAATTTTGGGGTACCCTTCCTTGATGTAGAGTTCATCATAGGGAATCGGAGTCCTCTCCCTTCTTGGCGGCGATCTGGACCGAGTTCTTGATCGTTCTTTAGAAAAAGAAAGACGTCAGTGAAAAATGAAACGTAACGTGCATTTACTCTATCCAAATCTAATAAATTTTCTTATAGCCCGCCCTCCCCCTATCTCCCTATCTCCCCCAAGGTGAAACACAAGTCAGGAGCCATTCCAAATTGAAACAGACAATAGGAAAGATTTCTTCTTTCTTCCATAGTGCAGAAAAAAACCGTTTTCTCTTCCAATTCTGTCTTATTTCATGCCACGTCTCCACTCAATTTCTCGTTTATCAGTGCACAACTACCTCCAACAGCAATCGTCATCGACAACGCCACTCTTAGATTTCAAAAAAATCGACTACTCTCTCCCGCCCCCCACGTAGTAGCAAATATCATGGCTTGTGTATACTTGAGGCAGTCAGTGAGTGGCAGGTATATAAATCTTCCCATATCTGAGAACATTCCGATATCACATGATCTGCCAGCATAGATCAATAATAACGCAACTGCGCAAAGGGCTGTGAGCAGTGAAAGAACGCGGGCAGCTAATGTCTAAGTACAATACACATGCTCAATAATTAACCTCGTGTAGAGCTGACCACATCACCGTCTCAAACACAGGTCCTTGTTCGGAAGTCTGAAACACAAAAAAACAAACAAGTCAAGTGGAATGTCTAACTACATACCAAGGTAAGCCTAGGAGAATCCATCGACAAAACCGTGAAAAAGCAGGCCAGGGTCAAGAAGAGAAATTTCAGAATCGTCATCTTGGTTTTTCTCATTCTGAGGCCAAAGGGTTACAGTACCAAATGCGACTGGCTGGCTGGCTGTCTGGCTGTCTGGCTATTCCAACAGCTTCTCACGCCTAAGGCGCATTTCCACTGATGACGACATATCAAAATAAACGCTTCTTTGACTTAGGCTGCTTCCAACTTCCCAAAATAAATAAAATACTCTCTTCATAATAGATTTCATCTCCTCCTTGTGGCCTCGACAGATATTTTCTTTTCCACGAGTTTCTCAGTTGCTGATTGATTTGCTTTTCTCGTCTCCGTCAATCAAATACCCTCTATCGACTCTATTCCCTACTCCTTCCTATTCCTATTCTACTTCCCTTATGAGATCTAAGCCTTATGAGATCTAAGCCTTATGAGATCTAAGCGTAAGATCAACTAATTTCTCACCTCGCTTCTCACCACGTCTCGGTTTCTTATCCGTTTCCTCTTCCTCTTCCTCTTCCATCCGTTTATCGCCGCCACTTTCTTCTACTTTTTCTTCTTCACCGACTGCTGGTTTCTTCTCCTCCTCTTCTTTCCCTTCCTCTTTCCCTTCCTCTTTCTCTTCCTCCTTTTCCGTTTTCTCTTTCGACGGTTCTTCGTCGGCGTCGGGGTCCCCTTTCTCGCCGTCGCCCACTTCCATCGGCTCCGCTTCCTCCTCCTTCTTATCTACGTCGGCGCCGGGACTCGAAACGCCATTTCCCGTCGTTCCGTGATCCGTCGCGTCTTCGTTGTCTTCTACGTCGGGGTGAGGCCCCTTTTCGTCCTCCGGCTCCGCCGACGCTCCGTCGACGATCGGATCGCTCGCAACTTCTTCTGCCTCTTCCTTTTCCTTTTCGTCGACGTGTTCCGCCTCTGCTTCCTCTTCTTTCGGAGCTTCCGACTGAGCCTCTTCTTCCTCTTCCTCCATCTCTGCTGGTTCCTCCGATTCGGCGCGACTTTCCATCGCTTTGATCAGCCGTTCCTGCAGATCCTTCTTCAAACCTTTCGTAGGCAGGTTCAACTTTGTCAGCTCTTCCTTCAGCTGCTGCACTTTGAGCTTCTTTATCTGATCGACGTCCATCGTGGAAGAAAACTAATCACGTGATCGGCGCAGGCGCGTGTTGTGACTCCTGCCCAGTTCGTTCTTCGATGTTTAGCCGCGCGTTGTCGCAAGGAAAGCGACTCCTCGCACGCAGCATGTCGTCCTTCGACACTTTGGCATTGACTCGACCGAAAGAGAACATAGTCCGAGTCGAGCTCAATCGTCCAGATAAAATGAACGCCATGAATGCGACGTTTTTTCGGTTTGCCCGCTGATCGCGCAGCATCGCAATAAAAATAAATTCTCTGAAGCGAACTGGCGGAGTGCTTCGGACAGCTCTCGGACGATCCCGACTGCAGAGTCGTTCTACTGACGGGAGCTGGAAAACATTTTACTGCAGGTAAAAAGAATGAATTAGAATTAGAAAAAAAACACCATTTTACTTTCCTCTATCGTCGTGAGGACTCGATTTGGTCGAAGCACCTTCTCTCTTGATGGAACAATCGGCAACAGACGTTGGCAGAAGAGCCGTTGCTCTGAAGAAAATTATACAGACGATTCAAAGTTCCTTTACGGCTATTGAGAAAGTACGGTGGTTGGTGGTGGTGGCTGGTCATAATTCCAAATACGTGCTTGGCTTTCTCATAGTGTCCTAAACCTGTTATTGCTGCCATCCATTCTGCTTGCATTGGAGGAGGTAGGGGGAATTGGGGATCAATTCTTTGCTATTGTTTTTCTAACAGGTGTTAACATGATATCGGCTTGCGACATTCGCTACTGTTCGTCTGATGCTTGGTTTCAGATCAAGGTGCACATGACAAATTGCTGTGGCTTATGGTATCTATTCTGATAACGTTAGGAAATTGAACTTGGTTTGGCCGCTGATGTTGGCGTTCTCCAAAGACTTTCAAAAACCGTTGGAAACGAGAGGTATTTGTAGGAACTCTGAACCCTTCAATTTTTTGTTTTATCTTAATTAAATAGTCTCGTGAGGGAATTGGCTTTTACAGCTCGAAAATTTGGAGCCGACGAAGCAAAATCCTTGGGACTCGTCAGTTCCGTGTTTGACGATCGTCAGACGTGCATCGATGCCGCTCTTGAGTTAGCCGAGACAATTTCCCAGAAGAGTCCCATTGCAATACGAGGCACCAAGGCCAATCTCATCTACTCAAGAGATCATTCAGCAGACGAAAGCTTGGAATACATGGCAAGTGCAGATGAGATAAGATTGCTTGATTGATTGACAGGCGGCGGTCTCTAGGCGCTGTGGAATTCTGCTATGCTTCAGTCGGAAGATTTAATGAAGGCCGTGCAAGCCCTCATGACCAAAACGAAGCCGGTGTTTTCCAAGCTGTGATTTCTCTCCTGCTCTTGTTGGATTAAAATGAACTTGCACGTGCACACAATCTGACAGACATAGAAAAAACAAACAAACGAGAGCATATGGGTTTGATGCCAGTACCCTGCAAGGAGACCTGCTTATGAGCACTGTGCACCCGTGCAGCCGTATTCCTTGTGAATAAACGACTTGAATTCCTTCACCTGCCATAGGCAAAAAGAGATTTTAATTAAGCAATTATTTCGTCGTAAATAAACTGTACCAATTTCTGGTCAGCAGTGGCAGCACTATACAAATTTTTTAGTTGATACGGATCTTTGTCAATGTCGAAAAGTTCGTACTCGACTGGCGTGCCAAAGGACAACTGCGCGGAGTATGAAATTAGCATGAACACGAAGATAGCTAGCACTCCGTCACCTCGGTGTTGCTGGCATAAAATTCCGCGTAGACGTAATTGTGAGTGTCATTTATAAGCCTTGCAGCCAGATACGTGTTGTTTGTACCGTCAACCAGATGGCCCATGCGAACCACCTCTCCCAAGCTCCAGTATCTAATAGATTATCTTATGAATTCCTATTGAAGACGCGAATCTTTGTCTCTTACTCGATCATGTACATCTCTCGCCAGCTGCCTGGTGCCGAGTCCGCGCCCTTCGTTTTAACTATCTGCTTTGCAAACGATTTTCCGTTCATGAACTCTGGCAAATTGGCTCCAGCTAGTTCCAAGATTGTGGGAGCGATGTCTACATTGCCTAGAAAGATCAACGGAAAACAGCACTAAAAATCGGCCGGCCGACCAGATGCGTTTGTTTACCTGATATTCCTTTGAAATGACTCCCGGCCTCTATTCCGGGTCCACGGATGAGAAATGGGACTCGAATATCATGCTAAATAAATAATCGACGATTCCATAGGCAGCCTACAGTACCCGCACCTCGTACACTTGAAGTTTACACATTGGCAGACGGAACTACGGTTTGTAATGAGCAGAACTAGAAGAGAACGTTGAAGTGTGATTTACCTGTCCCAATTGGTATCCGTGATCGCTCGTCAGAATAATATAGGTATTATTCAACTCTCCTTTGGATTCCAAAAGATTGACGACAGCAACAATCAGATCGTCAACTGAAAGAAGAGTCCTCCATCTGAAAAAAAATGATGTCGATTATGGGAAGTATACGTTGGAAGTCTGATGAACCTGTTACGAAACAGATTATCAATTTCTCCCTCTTGCTTAGCAGCGGTCAGCGGTTGCTGCTGTCTAATGACCCAGTGATGATCGAGAGCCGAAAAGTTATAGTTCGGGGTACGAGGAGCTTTCATGTCACTAAAGGCGTCCGCATACCACTAAAAACATTAGCTGTACACGTACAAATATATTATTGATTGATGAAGCCGGTTTTACGGGTGCTGGAGTCGATGGAACGTGAGGTGCGTGAGGCGCTACGTAGGCAAAGAAAGGCTGACCTTTTTTAAGAGCCTAAATGGAAAGACGAATTAGCTCTAGATACAGGCATAAGTAACTCTCTATGACTTCGTTTATAAATTTTATTGTGTAGTTTCCTATAATTGACGTCAGATAGTCACTGGGATTTGTTCCGCTTTCAAAAAATCGACCGTTGTTGCTGAACGTGTTTTTGAAGTACCGATTGTCCTACCCAAACAAAACAATTGAAGGTTTATTTAGAGATTAATTAACGTTTTTGCCGCCACACGTTGCACATTGTCAAATAGTCATCGAAACCCGGAAGCTTTTGAGCGCCGGTGTTCTTGCAGTACGGTGCTACGCCGGGAGGATTGAGCAGTTTTCCGTATTGTCCAGTCATGTAGCCAGCCTTTTGGAGCCAGTTTCCCAGCATTTCCGCTTCGTAGGCGGGATTCGTCACGTTCATATGCATGCATCCGCTTCCGTCTGTCGAATGAATGTTGTGCGGATAGAGGCCAGTTAGAATTGTCGCTCTCGACGGGCAGCTGACAGAACTAAAAGTGATCACTCCACTCCTATTGCACGCCCCTTTCGTACCAAACCGGCGTCGTGACGAAGAAATTGTCCAGCGTTGCGCCTTCGTCTTGTATGAGCCTTCGCGCATTTTTCATCGGTGTCAAACCTCCCAACTTGATGTCTTGATCGTCGGTGAGAACGAACACAATATTGGGCGACTTGCAGTTGACATAGGGCAAAAGAGCGACGACAACGACGACGACGACGACGGCAGCGAGTACAAAACAACGCATTACTCAAGAAGCTCGTTAGAAGAGATGATCACGAGACTGTAGACACACGGAATTAGGTCAAGAGCGTTATTACGCTGATTCCAATTCACACGAAATTTCCGATCGAAGTCCGAACGACTGCGAAGAGAAGAGTCCTCGTTTATGGCGAAAGAAGGCCATTTCACTAGATCATAGCGCACTTTAGCATTCGGGGGTTTTTTACGCGCTCCATTCGAAATGGCACAAATAGAAGCTTCCAGAAAAGCCTTCGATGTCTTAAAAGCACTCTTGAGCACCGAACTACCTGACAGGACTGAATTTGACATGAAGTAAGACATCTCTACGCTATCTTTTGGACGACAACGACTTTATCTCTCTTGTTCCAAGCGTCGTTGACGACTGCGCGCTCTCCTACATTTCGAGTTACATCGAAACGATTGAGCACGGTCACGCAGATTCCGAAATGGAAGAGCTGCGAGACCTACTCGGAGCTTACGTGCCGCAACTCGCCAATTTGCCACTGTAAAAGCCAAAGGAGACCTCTTACTGTAGGCACATCACGCGTGGGTTTTTTAGCAATATTTTACACAAGTGGGTTGCCGTTCAGAAGGATATTCCTTCCTCTAAAGACAATTGTAGGTTAATTTATTAATTATGAGTAGAAAATTTGACTAGTGCCCTTCAGTAGCGAAAAATTCGAATGAGACCCTCTCAGAAAATCTAGTTGCTATTCATTTGTCCCAAAAAACGACTGAAAACTGTACAAGCAAACGGGTAAGGGAATGGGGTGTGCAGTCACTCCGTTACATTACTGATGGATATCATTTCAGAGAGACGACGCGGTGGCAAAAGATTTTGTGTTATCGAGGTCTAGTAACCGTGTAAATTATTCATAAGAAAAATGTATTGAACATTGTTTAGGTATGCCTTTGTTGACACTGCAGATGAAAACAAAACTTTCGTTCCACGTGTGAAATTAGACGACGTACGGGCGGGGTTTTTACTCTCTAAAAGACGCTATTGTAGCGAAACTAACTCGTTGTTAGATAAAAGAAAAATCGATTCGGTATCGAGAGGGAAAAATTGTGAGCACCAAGGGTGAAAAGTATCAGATAGAATTGAAAAGACCGGAGTCGGAGGACATGAAAAAAACGTACGTTTCACTAAAGCCAGCGAGAAAGTATAGATTTCATTAACTAAAGCGTGCAGCTTTTTATAACGATTTGTGTCTTAATTAATGCCGTGGTGTCACTCTACACATGCGTTTATTAAAAACGTCTAGCAAGATGACTACACTATTTATCGAACTATGCTAGCACGTGCTGATTTGGGCGGTTTGAGCAAGCCTTCCTAGCTAAAGCAGCTCCCTTCCTCCTAAACAGCGTACAGCCAGTTAAAAGCAAGCGATGGAATTCGCGTTGCTTATTATCTCAAACGAGAATTCATTCGCCGTTTTCTACAAGTTCATTCTCGCTCGCTGGCGGTGTTGATTGATCCTCGCTTACAGGTGATGAGGAGGAGTATACCTCATCGTAATCTTCCCCGAGCGTGCTTTTCACTCTTCTAATAATCTCTTCGGGAAAATGTCCCTGCGTGTACAAAAGAGGCATACATGTATTGGCTTTTCAAAGGATGCTAAAGACGGTCATACGTTGTCTAGAAGCAAACGAATAACGTTGCTCTTGCGCTTTTCCCTACCCTGGAGAGCTAGTAGATCCGTTGTTCTCGCAATGGTATGATCGTTGACGCCAGCCGATCGCGTCGTTGCAACTCTTCCAAAAATTCTCATGTTCTTATCTCGTCCTGTTGCTAACAAATATATCTACGGAGGAAAAAAAGCGCTTACAGTACTTTTCGTGAGAGATATTTGACTTTCCACAGTCACCTTGGACACAAAAACGAAGCAGAGAATGCTTGCCACTGTAACAATTGCTGCCACAGACCTCAGAAAGTATCGTAGACCAGGATTGGGTACAAATGACAGAGCAAATACGATGACACATGCTATGACCGTATTGTAGACGGACAAAGCAATGTAGCGAGAATCGTTCAACGAAACGATTCTCACGCGGCGTGTATCGTACGCCAAGTAAGCGCCCAAAATAAGGACTAATCCTTTGTAAACGTAGATAGTATAGTGCCAGCGATTACCGTTGGGCGTCAAGCAGTAATCGCGAACATAACGAGCCTCCATAGATGTCTTCACATAAAGAATAAGTAATTGAGAAAGGATTTCTGCTACTATATACGTGCGATTCTTGCCTTTATTCTTTCGTGACCGCTTTGAAACGGATCGATTCCAAACCAGAGCGACAGCAACAATACGTCAATTATGACAAAAGCTCCAACAATAGCAAATAAGACCTTGTCAGTCTAAAAACAGAATTGGCGAGTCATCTATACAGTTAAAATTCAAGTAAAGACGCACTAAATGAAGAGCATTGGTTCTGCCGGCGTCGGTTTCTTTGATAATTCTGCTGACGCGCCAAGTTTTTGCAAACATGCTTCCAAACAAAAGAGAGAAGCCGATAGCAAGTAACGAGTTGCGAAACTGCGCGACAGAAGAGACAGTCGCGAATATTATCAAAAAAAAGTATCAAAACATACGTAGCAGGGAACGAAAAATGACTTCAAAGGATAAAACTGGCCGTTGAAACCGTCAAATATAATTGAAGCGTTAAGCAAAACAGCTCCAATCGCTATAACACTATTCAGATGTGGACTTGACAATTTTACAATTCTACGTTACAGTATATACGGTTTTGAATAGATCGACGAGAACGGTCATCAAACTCACTTTCTCGATCGAAAACGAATGTTGAATGCCAGCATGCACAACGCAAAAGCTATTCCAAGTCCAGCTAGAATAGCAACTGCGTAAAAGAGCCCTTTATTTGAATAATCCGAAACGTTTTCCACCTTTGCTATGGGTACTTTGCCGTCTGCGCAGAAGCAACTGGCCTTACATCTATCTGCATGCACAACTTCATTATTACTTACTTATCCACGGTATATGAGCAATGTTATTTGGCTCAAAGACTTTCTTTCTGGTGTCATAGGTACCCACCACAAAACTATTTTCACTTCCGTTACTACTGTGTACGATGCGGGCGGACATAAGGTCAATACATCAAAACATTTTTTTGGATTCTTGCTTACTAATCGATTTTGACCTGTTCTGTCGCTTCGTGGTCACTTTCGTTCAAATCAAAATGTACTTCGCCCTTTATGAAACGAGGAGGACGTTATTCGAATAAAATAATAAAGAGTCAGTACCACTCACAATCAAGCCATCGAACTCAACTTGATTGAGAACCTTTTGAAACCTTTCCCGGAGCTGTTTATTGTGATAGTCAAAATTGTCGAGTCCTCCAGTAATGCCGTTGGCTTTCAACTCCATTATGGTTTTATTCAACATTATTGCAATTGATAGAACAGTATCGTAGGCATAAGCCGAATACTGTTCAAATTGATTGGCTCCCGTCATTTTCATATAGTCACTTTCAACCTCTCGTCTCGTCTACAATTTGCATTTTATTTAGTGTATACGGCAGCGTAGAGGTTATTGCGGGCTGGGTAACACCTTGCCTGTCAGTAGCGTGACATTAGGGTTATTGGCTACTTGAATGAAATCAAAGTTGAAATGCCCCCTAATAGTCTCTTCCATTTCGTCTACTGTGCACTTCGTCGCGCCTTTTTTTGCGTGCCATTCAGTGGAGTTGCTCTTCGTATACCAACCGGGAAAAAGCCAAACGTAGTGGGGCGATCGAATGGGTGGCTTGTGCTTGTACGCCTATTCCATTCCCGGAAACTATACATAGCCCCGCGGCCTAATACAAAAGTCAATCGCACTCACTCGACAGACCAACTGACGTCCGGCCTCTTCAAAAAACATTCCAATAATTATTCTTCTGTCTGACTCCTATCAGAGAAGCAAGCGAGTGTATTATGTACGTGAAAAGCGCAATTTTTCCATACTGCAATATTTTTTATTGCCGCATCCATTGTTGAAGGCATATCTGCGGATACAATGTGTAGTTCGTATTTATACTTTTCCTCTGATAGTAATTTCATCAGATGATTAGCTACCTAAAAAGATCCGTACGTGAGCAACGGATCGCATTATTCCACCACCTACCAAATTAAAAACTTCTTCGCTTTCAATAAGTATTATAGCGTCTTTCCATTCCAGTTCTTTAAGAAGCTGTACGCGTGCGTAGTTCAACGTATTTTCGGCCGGCAACAGAGGATAATAGAGAGGGAATACGGTGCGACTGTACAAAGAGGGAGACGTCGACAAAAAATTGAACTATAAGAGAGTTCTCTCTTATAAAACAGAGTCACCAGTAGAGAGAGAGAGGAACAAACTCACTTGCAACATTTCAAATTGTTCGGTCGTTTGGGCAAGAGCTCGAGTGACCGGAGAACAACCTTCAGCAATGAGAGCCACAAATTTTTCTTCCAACGATAGCATTTCGCAGAGTTGAAACGACGCAAGACCAATATCGCACTAAAATACCGACACCCGCGTAAGACAAACACGCCATATCCGGTTCTCGGATGACATCGATCGAGTCGCGACTAGATCTTTTGTATCGTTTTTATTACGACGAGACTCACGTTAGACGAGTTTGTGCGTAATTTCAGGCGGTAGCCGTCGACGAGAGAAGCGTGTTCGTTGACGTGCTGGACAGCCAGTTCGCACGCCTTATCCGCGTGTTCCACACGCCACCGCGAGTCTTCGCCGGTAGGCAAAAGTGCTGCGATGTGAAGGGTCTTTTCGTTTTCGTCGGCGGATGCGAATGTCCACAAGAGGAGGATAAGAAACAGAGCTGCCATTATCGACGGAAGTAGCGCGCACTAGCATGCATGTTTCTTGGAGCGTCTCTTGGCGACTGGCACGTGGCTCTCAAAATAAAATCAATCGCACGCTATACATAAGAGTCACTTTCCGTCGTTATCACCTGAATGTTTCTTCTTGATTGTTAGCGAAGACGATGACGACGTGCAGAATATAGCATCATAGTCGTCTCTCAGCACACTCTTCACTCTTCTAATAGTTGCTTCAGAGAAAGTCCCCTGCATGCAAAGCAACTCGTATAAGACTTTCTCGCTGTTGCAGACAATCATCGTCATACGTGTTTAATAAGCAGATGAATAGCGCTTTCTTTGCGTTTTTCACTGCTCTGCAAGGTAAGAAGATCTGTTGTTCTCGCTATAATGTTACCCCCGGTGCCGGATGACAACGTTCCAACTCTTCCAAATGTCTCTATTTTCTTATCGCCATCTGTTATCAGTGAATAAATCTGTAAACATGCAAGTCAAAAAATTGAAAAAGAATTAAATGTTTACGGATTCGTACCTTTGGGACAAAAACACAGCCAAGGACGCTAACTACGGCAATGATTATAGCCGCAGAAGTCAGGGCATACCGAAGGCCAGGATTCGGTACAAAAGACAACGCGAACACGACGATGCACGATATAACAGTATTGTAGACAGACATGGCGATATAGCGAGAATCGTTCAACGAAACGATTCTCACATGACGCGTGTCGTATGCCAAATAAACGCCAAGAACGAGGATCAACCCTTTGTAAGCATAGAGAATGTAGAGCCAGTGACCGCCCCCGGGAGCTGTAGAGCAGAACTTGCGAATGTAGCGAGCATCTTCTGATGTCTAAAAAACAGAAAAGGTTTAAGACGATATATAGTCAATATTTAAACCTACGCACCCCTATGTTTTCAGTGCCACTTCTAAATGGATTGATTCCATACCAGAGAGACAGCAACAATACGTCAATGAGGACAAAAACCCCAACAACCCCAAGTAAGACAGCATTAGTCTAAATAACGAATTGGTAAGCTTGCCTACACAGAGCGAAGGACGGTACCAAATGAAGGCTGCCGGTTCTGCCAGCATTGGATTCCTTTACTATTCTGCTGACTCGCCAAGTCTTGGCAAACATGGATCCAAATGAAAGCGAAAATCCAATAGCAAGTAAGCAGTTGCGTACCTAAAATCAAACAAAAAGGTCAGTATAAAATTAAAGTTCCATTTATCATACGTAGCACGAAATCATAGACCAGCTGTTTAGAGGATAAAACTGCCCGTTGAAGCCGTCAAATACAATCGAGGCATAGACCAGAACAGCTCCGATCGCCACAATGTTATTCAGATGTGGACTAGACATTTTCACGACCCTAAAAACACTTTATGTATGCCTGTAATCACGACGGCTATCTGCACAAACTTTCGTGATCGAAAGTGAACGTTGAATGCAAGCATGGACAGCGCAAGAACTATTCCAAGTCCAGCCAGAACGGATATCACGTAGAAGAGTTTTCTATTTGAATAGTCCAAGACGTCTTCAATTTTAGCAACTGGAATTTTCCCGTCTGACATGTACAGTATTTGAAGGCTATATATAAAGGAAGAGGCTGCCTATTGTTACTTACTTATCCACGGTATATTTTGAACGTTGTCTGGTAAGAGGGCGTTACTACTCTTGTCGTAAACAGCAACAAAAAATGATTTTGTGTTTTCGGAACAGCTGCACACAAACGCTTTTAATTAACTAGAGGAATTGAATCATTGCCCACTATTCAATTCTTATTCGTTCCGTTGCTTTTCGTCTTCTTCTTTCTAAGTACGTATGATTACACGTATCGCCACAAAAGTGTATTCTTCCCTACAAAAGATATCATTTAAATTCACACTGGTCCTAGTCGACTGCCGCTTACTGTCAAACCATCAAAATCTACCCGGGTTTCAAGTAGGTGCTGAAACAATCTTCGGAGGTTCTTGTTTTGGTAGGAGAAATCGTCAAGTTCTGCCAGACGGCCATCAGCTTTCAACGTATTTATGGTCTCATTCAGCATCAGAGCAATAGACACGACCACATCATAGCCATAGGCAGAATACTGCTCAAAAGCATTGGTTCCTGTTATACGCCCGTACTCAAGCTCAACGTCTCGCCTCGTCTAAAACCCAACCAATCAATCAATCAAGGAATCACTGTTACCCCAACCATATATCTGTGTACCTTGCCTGTTGGTAGCCTAACACTGCTGTCGTTGGCCGACTGAGAAAAATCAAATTTGAAATGTCCGTCGACTGTTGCTCTCATTTCTTCGTTGCTGCAACCAGTCTCGCCTTTTTTGGTGTACCAATGGCTTGACTGGCCCGAGCTAAACCAACCAGGAAAAAGCCAAACGTAGTTGGGCGATCTGACGTTCTTTCTAAACGCCTGCCCAACACAAATAGAACGCCATACGTATTGTGCTTACTACACTTACGTGGCAGACCAAGTGACGTCCGACCTCCTCGTAAAACAGTCCAATAATTATTCTTCTGTCTGATGTCTATCAGAGAGCAACAACATTTACCATTTTATACTCGCACTGCACGTAATACCGCAATGTTTTCTATTGCAACGTCTACTGTTGAAGGCATATCTGCTGACACAATATGCAATTCATAGTCGTATCCTTGTTCCGTCAGTAATTCAGTCAAATGGTTAGCTACCTACGGTACAAAAAAGGCCACTGAAAAAAATCACAGTACAACGTGTTAAAATGTACCAGACTGAAAACTTCTTCTGTTTCAATCAGTATTATGACGTCTCGCCAGTTCAGTTCTTCAAGAAGTTTTAGGCGTGCGTAGTTCAACGTCGTTTCTGCTGGCAACAGGGGATAATACAACGGATACACGGTGCGGTTGTACAAGGAGGGAGATGATGACAAAAAATTAAACTAAGAGAGACGAGCTTCTTAGAAAACAAATTCAATTTCAGCAGAACGGTGCCACGCACTTGCAAAATATTGAAGTGCTGAGTCGTTTTGGCAAGAGGTTGAGTGACAATAGCGCAGCCTTCAGCAATAAGAGCGACGGACTTTTGGCGCGCAGATAGCATTTCGTACAGCTGGTAGTTTGCAAGGCCAACGTCACACTAAAACTCAGTCGTTAAATGTCAGACAGGTGTATTTTACCGAGGCTTACGTCGGAAGAATTCGTGTCTAACTCCAAATTGTAGGCGTCAAGGAGAGATGGTTGACTATTGACGTGCTCCACTGCCAGCCTGCACGCCATGTCGGCATTTTTAACAAGCCATCGAGAGTCGTTGCCCATTGGCAACAAGGCTTTAATGCGAAGAGTCTTATTCTTTGCAGAAGATTGGACAGTCGTAGGCATCCAGAAAAGGAAAAGAAAGAGCAGCTGGAAAGTCATGTCTGCCTGATGTTGACACACCAGCCTCTGGGGTTGGCATGCGCGGAAAGGGTCGAAACAATTAAATGCCATAGAGATGGCCTACTGACGTCAGTACGGTCGCACCGAAGTCTAGACACTCAACATCATTCAACGGTCACCCGCGTCTCGTTCTCATAATCGTCTTTTGGTGAGATGCGATTATTACCTAATTAACCTTCTGTGTACTTTGTTTACTGACCACGCTCAGCTTAGGCCTTAGCGACTAACTGGCTATACGGAGGGGGAGGGAGCATTAACTTCAGTACCGTAGGCTTACGCTATCCGTTAGAAATTTTTAGACATAGACCACCTCACATTCCTCCATCGTTGTAGCGCCTGCAGTTGTTGGCGATGTCACGTCATTTTCCTTTATCATCGCCACGTCGGTCGTTGGCGATGTCGGAGGCGAAGTGGGGACTATAGTGTCATAGTCATCCCCAAGTGTGCCTTTCACTCTTTGAAGGACTTCCTCCGGAAAATTTCCCTGTGCGAGCCAATCAGTACGCAATCGCTACTCTATATCTCTATTCCGAATACACAAGCATGCAGCCATACGTTGTCAACAAGCAGACGAATCACGGTGCTCTGACGCCTTTCTCTGCCCTGCAGAGCGAGCAGGTCCGTCGTTCTTGCTATGGTATGATCGTTGACACCAGACGACTTTTTCGTTCCAACCCTTCCAAACGTCTTCATTTTGGCGGCGTCTCGCCCAGTTATAAGCCAATAAACCTAAAGAGAGAAAATCGACGGTTGCTTGGTTGGTGTTATTGTTGGACTGACCTTGGGTAGAAAAACGAAGCCGAGAATGCTAGCGACCGCGACAATTATCGCTGTCGATTCCAGAGCATATTGAAGACCGGGATTAGGTACGAAAGACAAAGCAAACACAATGATGCACGATATGACGGTATTGTAGACGGACATGGCGATATAGCGAGAATCGTTCAACGAAACGACTCTTACGCGCCGAGTGTCATATGCCAAGTACACTCCCAGTACCAGAATCAAACCTTTGTAAGCATAGAGAACGTAGAGCCAGTGACCGCCGTCGGGGCTTGAACAAAGCTCGCGAACGAAGCGAGCATCTTCTGACCTCTGCGGAGGAAATAGCGGATGATATGAATTACAAAGATTCTAGTATCTGATGTTCAAGGCGTTTAGCCACTCACTAAATTTAATTGATTATACCTTTATGGTTGTGGTGCCGCTTTCAAAGGGGTTGATTCCGTACCAAAGTGACAGCAACAGGGCGTCGATTGCGACAAAAACTCCCACGACAGTCAATAGAACCTTGTCGGTCTAAAATCGATTTTTCTATTAATATATTGTATGAGCGCAAGAGAAACCAAAACTTACTAAAAAAAGACTTCTGCTTCTGCCAGCAGTAGCTTCTTTTATTATTTTACTGACTCGCCACGTTTTGGCAAACATGCTTCCAAACGAAAGAGAAAAACCGATTGCAAGCAACGAATTTCGCAGCTAAACAGAAACAAAAACCCAAGCTAAATCGTTTGCTAGACGTACACATGCACGTTGCATACGTAGCAGGAGACGAATGACCAATTGCCCAAAGGATAGAATTGCCCGTTGAAGCCGTCAAATATAATTGAAGCATAGACCATAACAGCTCCGATAGCCACGACGTTGTTCATAAAAGGACTCGACAATTTCACAACCCTAGGTAGATATAGAATTGTTTGTGCGCATCGTTTCTCGCTAATGATATATCTATTGACGCACTTTCTATGCCGAAAGCGAACGTTGAAGGCAAGCATGGACAGTGCAAAGACAATTCCAAGCGCAGCCAGAGCAGCAATTACGTAAAATACTTTTTCGTTAGAATAATCAAAAATTTCTGCAACCTTGGCCACAGGAATTTTTCCGCCTGCGCAAAGTCGTAAATTAGTGCTGAGTGCATGCATGCATGCCGCAGATAGCTCATTACCTATCCACGGTATTTTGCCCACATTGTTGAGCGTAAGGGCATTGGTGCCTTTGTTATATATTGCTACAAGAAAATCCGAAGACCGTGAATGGCTACGAAAAAAAGGCATTGCAGCGATCAGGAAGTGTTAAATAGTCATACAAATTGATTTCGATTCGTTCCGTCGCTTCTCTTCTTTCGTGAGAGTGATCAGCAGTGCTGTTAAAGTGTATTCGTCCCTTATGATGCACAAAGCAAATAAAGACGAGTAAGTAAACGCGAGGGTTATTGCTCACAATCATGCCGTTGAACTCTATTCCTTTAAGAACGCTTTGAAAACTTTCCCGAAGTTTTTCATTTTTGTAGTCAAAATGGTCCAGTTCTGCAGACCGATTTTGGGCTTTCAATTCGTTTATAGTCTTGTTCAACATAAGTGCAATAGATAAGACCGTGTCATATCCGTAGGCGGAATACTGCTCAAACGTTGTGTTGCCAGTTCTACGTTTGTACTCATCTTCTACATCCTGTCTCGTCTAGGGACCCAACTTTATACTTCCAAACTCTCTCTCTGCAGAAGGCACTGTACCTTGCCGGTCGGAAGTCTGATGCTACTGTCGTTGGCTGACTGAGAAAAATCGAACTTGAAATGTCCATTTACGGCTCTGTTCATTTCTTCAGTACTGCAACTCGTGGCGTTTTCTTTTAAAAACCATTCGCCATAGGGACCCGAGTCAAACCAGCCAGTAAAAAACCAAACGTAGTTGGGAGATGTAACGCCACTTTGGAAGGCCTACCCCAATCACTGAAATTAGCCCCCCATCAAGAGTAGTTAATCCCAGAATGAACCACTGACTTGGCACACCAAGTGACGCCCAAGCTTTTCGTAGAACAGTCCAATAATTATCCTTCGGTCTGACAACTATGGGAGCGCAGTAAAAAAATTACCCAAAACGGGGACAGCCTCATAGCACATACTGCTATATTTTCTACTGCAGTATCAATTGTCGACGGGACGTCAGCCGATACAGAGTACACTTCGTAGTTATAACCTCGACCAATCAGCAGGGACACCAAGTGACTAGCAACCTAGAGCAGAAAGTGCAAGTCTTTCAAAATGCACGTGTGCACGCTAGGTAGAGACCAGATTGAAAACTTCTTCTGTTTCGATAACTATTATAGCGTCTTTCCAATCGAGTTGTTCGAGAAGTGCGACGCGTCCGTAATTCAACGTCGTTTCCGGAGGCAACAGGGGATAATAGTACGGATGTACGGTACGGTTGTACAAAGAGGGAGACGACGATAGAAAGTTGAACTATGCAGCGGGAACATCGTCTCCTAAATTTAGAGCAAAGTGAAATCGAAAGCGTGCGCACCTGCAACATATCAAAGTGCTGCGTCGTCTTGGCAATAGGTAGAGTGACTATTGCACAGCCTTCGGCAATGAGCGCTACAAACTTTCGCTGGTGCGAAGAAAGCATTTCGTAGAGCTGATAGCTTGCAATGCCGACGTCACACTAATAGCATAAGACGTAAACGAAAGTAGGGGGAGTAAACGCGTCTTCGTCTACTAATCAATCTATTGATGCGCGTGCCAAGGGTAAACCTTTGCGGTGTGAAAATGAACAACCACTTCCTACTTCTCACAGGGGTCTAGACAAAGCGCAAGGGAAGAACGCTCGACTCACGTCAGAAGAATTGGTGTACAACTCCAGGTTGTAGCCTTCAAGGAAAGACGCGTTATTGTTGACGTGTTCCACGGCCAGTCTGCAGCCCACTTCAGCGTGTTTCACCACCCAACGCGAGTCTTCGCCAATTGGCAGCAGTGCTCCAATGTAAAGTGTCGTCTTATTGGCGCACATAACGACAGAGGAGAGATGAATCCACAGTAGAAATGAGAAGAAAGCGCCCATCGTCATCACTCGACGGCGGGCAGTTAGCATTGGCTGTGGCCGAAAGTCAATTGACTATTATTAGCGCGAGCACCAAGGTGACAGGTCAAATATGACAACCATGTGCCATGATAGGCCACCTGATACTGTCATGTACAAGTTCGGTCCGGTTGATGACGTCAACTCTAATACTGTAAGTGAACTAACGCACGTTCGCTTGAACTAATGAAGAAATTCTTTTCGCGTTCGGCCAGCCGCTTCTCGGCGGCGGCGTTTCAACGAAGCGCAAAATTTGCTAAATTTACCGAATTCGACGCTCGCGAATTGTCGCGCATCGTGGGTCCCAATGGGATCCTTACCGACCCAAACGACACGACGCCGTACAGCACGGACTGGACGCGCCAATTCCAAGGCGCGACCGCCGCCGTTCTGAAACCGAAATCGACGGCCGAAGTGGCGGCCATTCTTCGTCACTGCAACGATCGAAACCTCGCCGTCGTTCCGCAGGGCGGCAACACGGGCCTCGTCGGCGGCGGCGTGCCGCTTTTCGACGAAATCGTTCTGTCGACGTCGCGAATGAACGAAATTCGAGCAATCGACGCGACAACGGGCATCGTCGTCTGCGAAGCCGGCTGCGTACTCGAACGACTCGACGCGCGTCTCGCCGAGCACGGCTACGCGGCGCCCGTCGATCTCGGCTCGCGGGGCTCCTGTCAAATCGGCGGAAACGTCGCGACGAACGCTGGCGGCACGCGCCTAGTGCGCTACGGCTCGTTGCGCGGAACCGTGCTCGGCTTGGAAGTCGTCAAAGCGGACGGTACCGTATTGGATTTTATGACGTCATTGCGGAAAGATAATACGGGCTTCGATTTGAAACAGCTTTTCATTGGTTCCGAGGGAACGCTCGGCGTCATTACTGGGGTTTCGTTCTTGGCCGTGCAACGTTCTGTTACCGTCGACGTCGCTTATTTGGCGTGTTCGTCGTTCAACGATGCCATTGAGGTCTATCGTCGGTCGCGGCGGCGTCTGGGCGAGGTCTTGTCGGCGTGCGAGTTCATGGATGGAGAGGCGATGCGACTTGTCAATACTCATCTTGGCTTGGAAAACCCTTTTCTCGGTCGACCGAATTATCCGTTCTACGTTCTCGTTGAAACGGCTGGCTCTGCGGGAAGCAACAGCAGCAGCCAATTGGAGACTTTTCTTGAGGATCTCTTTGAAGAAAAACTTGTTTGCGACGGGATTTTGGCCGCGGATGGACGACAGGCAACCGCTCTCTGGGCTCTAAGGGAGCGGATAGCAGAAGCGCTGAGAATTGACGGCTATGTCCACAAGTACGATTTGTCGCTGCCTTTGAGTCAGCTGTATGAATTAGTCGAAGCAATGAGAAAGAGAACTGGCGGCATAGCGAAATCCGTCGTCGGATATGGGCACCTCGGCGACGGAAATTTGCACTTGAATTTGACGTCGGATGAAAATAGCGAGCAATTGGCGAACGTGATTGAGCCGTTTGTGTATGAATGGACGGCGAGTCGTCGCGGAAGCGTCAGCGCGGAGCACGGGCTTGGGTTGATGAAGGCACATTGCATTTCCTATTCCAAATCACCCGAAGCAATTCAAATGATGATGGATTTGAAGCGTATGCTCGATCCTAAGGGAATTCTCAATCCATACAAAACCCTTCCAATGTATTGACGTCAGAAAAACTTACTACGCTTCGTCGTTCTTCGAATTGGCTTCGTACCACTTCAAGACTGCCTTGCCTAGACGCACGTAATCGTCAGATTGGCAGTAGACTTGGCACGAAATGCGACACCAAATTCGTTCGTTCCAAACTGGAAGAAGAACTCTCACCCCATAGTTGTGAGCCAAATCTTTCATCACGTCGTAAGCACACGACGTCTTGAACCCCTTTGGCAGTGGCATTTCGATCAGACGCATCCCTGGCGCTTTCATGCTAGCAGGTAGCTCCTGCTCGCTCGTCTTCCACATTGACGCCAGCATGGGCATGGCGTCGTCAAGGAGCTTGCAATTGTATCTTGGAATCGAATCCTATATTTTAATAAAAGAACACTCTCCTTGGGGCATATAATCTTGACACCTACCAGATCTCCTAGCCACTGGTAGAATTGCACTGCCGTTAGGGCGCAGCATTGAGGCGTGAAGTCTCGCGTTCCCTGTTCCATAAATCGCTCGCGGAAGTCGCGCTTCCAATAATGGGACGTGATAGGCGGTCGAAGGCAATCCTGCTTGTCGCGTCGCGCGTAGAGAAAGGCGCAGCCGCGCGGACTGTACATCCACTTGTGAAGATTCCCCGTGTAGTAGTCGGCTCCGAGCGCTTCGAGATCCAGAGGAACGTGGCCCGGCGCGTGTGCACCGTCGATGAGGACGTCGACGTTGCGTTCGTGACACATTCCTATTAGCTTCCGAATGGGCAGCACCATTGCCGACTGGCTAGTAATGTGATCGATGATGGCCAAACGAATAGACGCGTCGCTCTCCAAAGTAGAGAGAAACGTGGCGCAGAATTGATCTTCGCTTTGGACCGGATAAGGAAAGATGTGGGAAATGATTTTAGCACGGGTCGATTCTTGTAGTGCCTCTACCGTGTGGCAGACCGCGGGATAGGTGTGATCAGCAATGAGAATGCTATCGTTTTCGGACAAACTTAACGATTTTATGACGCAGTTGGCCGCGGTCGTGGCGTTGGCGACTAGCGCGATGTTTTCGGGCTGTGCGTTGACAAATCGCGCTACGGCGTCGGCTGCAAGATCCCAGACCTTTTCTGAGGTCTCCTTGAACCACTTGTCCGGTTCGAGCTCGATTTCGTCTTGCAATCGTCGCTGCGCTTCCGAAACCGAGCGAGGAACGGTGCCAAACGAGCCGTGATTTGCAAAGACGAGATCTTTTCGAAGTGAAAAAAGTTTCTCGCGAACTTCCTGACCAAACGGAGGCGCTGCATCTTTGCTGCAGCGAAGCTGAAGACAGTCGGCCATGTCTTTGTCTTATCTAAGCTTGCGCAGACTACCGCATGCTTCGTGACGTCACCCGTGTGCTCGTAGCGCATAGTCTTGCCCTTTTATCCCTTTTCGTCGCTTGCGAAGAGATCGAAGTGATCGAAAAGTCGACGTGCGATTCTATGCGTGCTTGTAGAGCAGAACTGCCGACGGTTATGCGTGCAATTCGAGTTTCTCAGTTCGGCTCGCCGGACGTCCTGCAGCTTCGCGAGAATGTCGTCGTGCCGAAGCCGTCAGTCAACGAGGTAGCTAAATATTTGCATACGAGAGCTTTGGAGGTAGACTACATATCAGAGCTTTATTAATTTGTTGTTCAGGTTCTATTGAAAGTGTATGCCGCTGGCGTCAATCCAGTGGAAACTTATATCCGTCGAGGAAACTACGCAATGCTTCCAAATCTTCCTTATACACCGGGTAACGATGCGGCAGGTGTTGTGACGGCTGTAGGCAGCAAAGTGAAAAATTTCAAGGTGAGACAAAAAGTGTTCATTTCATTTCTCATTATTTCATCCTATTCAGGTGGGTGATCGCGTTTTCACTCGTTCGTGCTCCGGATCATACGCAGAGTACACAACGGCACTGGAAGATCAAGTTTACAAGCTCCACGAGAGGCTGACATTTAGTCACGGTGCAAGCATTGGAGTACCGTATCGAACTGCGCACGTAGCTATTCACAGCAGGCAAATAAAGAGAAGCCAGCTTTTGTAGAGTTTGCCATTGCTATTGCCATTTTAGAGCTAAAGCTCGGCCTGCTGAAACCGTTCTCGTTCACGGTGCCAGTGGAGGTGTAAGTTCTTGCTTTGATTGCTGTTGTTATTAGTCATTGGTTTTATGTGAGTAGGTTGGCGTTGCTTCGGTCCAACTTGCAGTTGCTCACGGTATGACTGTTTTGGGCACGGCTGGATCTGACGAAGGAATGGCTTCCGTTCAGAAAGTGGGAGCCCATCACGTTTTTAATCATAGCTCAGAGGATTACACTGAAAAAATTATGGTAAACGGTTTGCGTAACTGTAGTAATAATCGTGACATTTTGTTCCTTTAGGAAGTGACTGGTGGAAAGGGAGTCAATGTTATTCTGGAAATGCTGGCTAATGTTAATCTTGCTAAAGATTTGAAATTGCTGGCTGTTGGTGGGCGAGTTGTCGTACGTTCATACATATGCAATGAGGAGTGCATGTTGCAAAGCATTCTGCCTGTAGGTGATAGGAAGCAGGGGTGATATCAGCATCACTCCCAGAGATTTGATGGCTCGAAATTCCGTGGTAATTGGACTGGGCAGAATGGGTGAAGTACGTTTTTCAGTGCGCATCAGTTCTAAAAAACATTAATTAAGCGTTTGCTTTCTGTTACAGGAAGAAGCGAATGATGCTTACTCAGCAATTCAATCCGGTATTGCTCTTGGTTGGATAACTCCCGTTGTGGGCAAGGTGTACCCTTTGGAAAAAGCGCGAGAAGCACAAATTGACGTCATCGAGGGAAAAGCGAAAGGCAAAATGGTTTTGACGATGACAGAAAGTAGTTAGTAGATGATCACCATGACAGCATTGATTCGGGGCCTTCGTTGTATGTAACGAATACGTCGTCACTGATTACACTGCGACAGCGTTTTATGTTCTCTACCTGTTGTACCTTCTTACTTGCAACGTTGTCTACACTGTTGAACTAGCTCTTTGCCAAAAACGTTTTCCGCTACGTCGCTCAGACCTACCTCGTGATTGATGAGCACTTTTATCAGCTCAAAGACGGTGGCTTCACACTTGGCTTTGTCACTCCACACTCTCAATATTTCGTAGCAGTGATCCTGGGGCGTCCCTGCGGACGACTTCACTCGGTCAATTTCACTGTCTTCGAGACAGCAGTTAGGCCCAAGAGTTCGCGCGACCAATATCCATTTGTGAAATATTTTACTATGAAGGGCCCTCAGTGTCTCAATTGAAACTTGCTCATCAAGACTGCGCTGCTTCGATGACAAGATGCCGGAGGAGGAGAAGGTTCTACGTTCTGCTAATGACAAAGTAGCGTTAGGAACGCGCTGTAGACCAGGTAATATCAGACTACCTGCCCCTCCCCCTTTCCTCGCGAGTTCGAATCGCTCGAGCAGGTGGCCGCGGTTCGTTCGCTTGAGTATGTCGCAGAATTTCGGCCACGAGTCCTCTTTCGACGGCAGAATGTCGACCAGAAGGCGTTGCTCCTTGTCGGGAAACTTATCGGACGGCTGTTTCATTCGATCCCAATCTGCGCGTTCGATCAGCTCGTCTTGATACATGTGACGGCACAGCCAATCGTCCACGTTCAATTGATCGAAAATGTTCATGTGGTCGCGCACGAACGTCCAAGGATTGTCGTCCATTCTCGCAGAAGAGGAATGACGCTATCACGCAAGTCCCGTACATGCATGCGATTGGATGACATCGGTCCATCGATACAGAAAATTTGACATAAACAACCAGAAAAAAATTTGACATAAACAACCAGAACAATTTCAACATCAAAAGTCATTGTCTAGACAAGACACAAAAAGTTCAGTTTCAGATGGTAATCTTACTTCTATCCTGTAAGTCCAGAACACAGTATCGCCACTCCGCGTTCGTAGAAACTGTGGCTGGCGCTTTTGCTTTCAAAATCCAGTGTAAACAGCAAATCAGACCGCGTCTGATTGCGGTACACTGGTAGAGTCACGACGGAATCTTTGCTGCGTGACTGTGAATCAATTCTAAATGAAAAATTAGCAATGAAAAGGTTCAGCCGAATATTACGGCTGTAGCCCTACCTTGTCCACTTGAGGCTCGTAATAGGTAAATTTGTCGAAATAGTTGTAGTCAGCTCAAGCTTGTTATTAAGACAGCGAGCTCCCTGGAGCTGAAAACCTAATCGCAATAATTATATAAAGGTACAGATACGATTGATTATTTCGCCATACCCGACATCAAAAAGCTGGAATCGTCTTTCTCTGGAGGAGGATCGTCTGGATTGCCGACGGTGACTTCAAGCTGCAGTTCCTCCAACGACCACTCATTGGCCTGCGAAACGTATTGACGACTAGCGGTGATGAACGCTTCCGGAATGAAAAGACCGCCAAGCCACACGTGCAGATGCTGCAGGAAAGAGGATGTGATATATAACGAGTGCATCGGAAAAGAGCGCTTTTTACCTTGAGTTCGTTCGTGCCACTGCCAGCGCTCTCGCTGGCCGCTTTGACAACTCTCTGTAGTTGCCTAATGCGTTCGCTGAAGTCGACGATCCACTGGATGAAAGTCAAGCCAGGGGGGACGATATAGCGACGCCAGGATAGTGGAATGATTCCTTTCAAACAAGAACTCAGTAAGCAATACGACAGGCACGTTCATTATTAACGAACCTTTTGTCAGGTCGCTTATCAACGAACGCAATTCGTTCGTAAGCTTGCGTCGAGCTTCGCAGCAGTCAACAACAGCAGATAGGCCGCTTCGAACGTCTTGTAAGAGCTGCACGCCGATGTTAACCTGTAAATTAAGCAGGGACATTTGAACAAACGCAGGTATGGTGATCAAAAGACGCACCTCTCGCTCGTAGAATCGATAAAGCGGATCCTTGATGTTCTCCGCAGTTCGCTTTAGCTTGCTTAGTTTCTGAAAACAACGAGTTACAGCAAAGGAGTGTCGCGTCAATATGCATTTACTAGATACCTCGGGGACCAGGCTGAGCCATTCGGAAGCGGCATTGCTGAGAGATCGCATCCAAGCTGGACGACCGTCGCCGTCTCGCGAAGCTCCACTACAACAGAGAGGTTGTGATCGCAAACGAATGATTATCTATCACCTTACTTACCTCTCATCAGCAACATAGCCCAATTCTTCGTCGTCATTCAGAGTTTGCATTTTCAGCAATTTACCGATCATGTCCGCACCTAACACATAAACTTAGGAACTCAAAATATTCACGTGCGCGTCGCATGCACCTCGATTGGTAAGCAGAAGCTTCTCGGCGTTGTTCGGCAGGCCCAGCCACGAGGGAGTTTGTGCGTCGGAGAGGCGATGAATCCAGTCCATAAACTGTTCTCGTCTATAACCATTCAATGATGTAGCAGAGAAAATAATTCCTCTGCAGCATTCATTACCTTGTTCCATCCGGAATTGCGATCGTTTTCACCACACTTTCGGTGCCGGCGACGAGAGGAAAATCGTGTTCGAAGCTGGATGCGGTGAACAGGCGGCGAATAAAGGAGTCAAGAAGACGCTGCAAGAAAAACAGTCAGCAGCAACAAGAAACGATAGTGCGCGACTTTACTTGGTCAAATTCGTTATCGATACGACCACCATAAATGCACTGAGACAGCAACGTTCGAAGCGCTTCCCACGGTATTTTATTCGGAGGCAAGTTGGAGCGACCCTAAATGTTAATGTTATCAATTGGTGTCGCAGAATATTGGACTAGATGTCGTTCACTTTCGCAACTCCGTCGAGCCACGTGTCCAACGTGTCGCAACCCATTTTCAAGTCAGGCTCGTTGAATTCGTACTTTTTGGTCCAGCCGAGAGGAGAATAGTGCAATCGTTCCTGGACAACTGCGTGAAACCAAGCAAGCAGAAAATAAAGTCGTGCTCTTTCGCTTGGTTCCTACGCACAAAGCAAATTCATTCCTCTTCTACACCCAGTCATTATAGAAAAAACGTACTTTGTTGACTCTCGACGCAGGGACGGCACTAAACGTTCGAGTCAAATTCGCCTTGATTCCCGGAGGTGGCTCGAACACCAAAATTCGAGATGATCGCAGCAAGTTCACTGGCACCTAAAGTATACAACCATCATAGCCAAAAAATCCACCAACCGGTGTATATAGTACCTTGGGATTAATTTCCAGCGTCAAAAAGAGCCGGAAACTGGAGTGAGGCGTCAAGCTGTGCAACTTTTTCTCTAGCTGCACGAGCCATTGCGGAGCCAAGTGGACGTTCTTCAAAAGCACCCAGCGACCAGATTTCGTGGCCGCGTTAATTGCTGTCTCGGCTTGGCTAAACCCTTCAGCGGATCCAATCGCAATCGCGACAAGATCTTTTCGTTCTTGAGTAGCTAGATCTTCCACGCGATCGCTTGCATCAAAGCCAGGCACAGAGCAGAGCAAAACAGGTCGGCTTGAGGCGACCTGAATACATACCGTATAGCATGCGTAAAGGGAGCTAGGAGACCAGGTAACGTACCTCGTTGAAAACGATGCCACTGAAATCCAGCTCCTTTTCCGAAGGTTGGAGAAATTCGTCGCCCATGACAGCAGTCACAAACAGAGACGTCATCGCCAACAAACGATCCGGGCGCAGTGCTTGAACGACGAGAAGCTGATAGACAGCTTTAGCAACTGGAGCTAAGCACGAGATTTTTCAGTCGTAGGGAGGGTGAAAAGCGGAAGCTTACACTGGGAGTCATCGCCAGACCAGCACTCTGGAACGCAACGCTCGGGATTGACCAATTCGAGCCAAGAAATCACTTCGTCGTTTCGAACCGCCCTTTTGACATTTTTGAAGGCGGGAAGGCGCGAGAGCCTCTCGAGGGCAGCGACCTAGACATCACAAAGAGCACTGAGAAAACGATTCGTTCATTTTGTTCATTGACTTGCCTGATCTTGACTGAACCCTTCAATGCGCTCCGCACTTGAACCGGACACGGCCGCTTCGCTTCCACGAAGGAAGTGATCAAATTCATCGTCGAAGAATTCGTTGTTTCTGAAGAAACTAATTGGTAAATCCTACTACGCTACACAACTTCGCATACTCAGCGCTCCCACGCAGAAAAATGCGACTGAGCAGAACGGCGAAGGTGAGACGGTCGTGATGAAGCAAGCCTCGAGCGACGCGATTGTAAGCGATCTGTCGCAGGAACGCATTTTATGTCTGCTGTGAGGAAAAATCAGCTAAACGATAAACCATACCTGAAAGAGATCCTTGAACAATATTTGGAGTCTCTTATCATAGTCTTTGACATTTCGGAGTGACGGATTATCGCCAAGCGCGCACTGAAATATGTCGAGAAAGAACTGCAGCGAGAATTGATACAAGAAGTACATCTGCAAATTAAAAGAGTCACAATTGGCGCTTTGACGTCTAAACAAATATTGATATACCTGATTCATCGATTCAAGGGTAAAGTAGATGCTGCTGCACGCCTGAGCAAGAGGACGGTATTGCGACGACACCTGTTCTATCTCGGCCATGACAACGTCGGTCTCTTCCACTTTTCGCGATACTTCAGCTGCCTCTTCTTTCAACGTTTCCAAGTGCGTTATGATACTGAGAAAGAACGATAAGAAAAACCACAACAGATTTTCAAAACGAATTCGTACTCGTCGTTGTCAAGAATATTTCCCTTAGCGTCGTTTAGAGCTTGGAGCAAAGACTTCTCCAGGTGCCTCAGTCTGAGAGCGTATTCCCCTAACGAAATTCATGTTCGGCGAACAAAAGAGAATAAGTGAGCTGAGTCGCACCTTGCAACTTGAGCAGATCCGAGCGTTTTTCATCGACATCTGGCCGCTCGGACTTCAGGACCTATCAGAATACACAGCGTTCTCAAAGAACATCCTAATACGTACGAAAAAGATCGCATGCCTGATTGAGACACTGGCTTTGGAGACTGCTGCGAGTGACAGTGAAGTTGACAAACGTAACACGCGAGCACAAGTCAGGAGGAAATTCGACCTACGCAAGTTATGTCAACTAAATAAAAGCAATGTGAAATTTTCCTACCGACGGATCTCTGGTGGATAAGAAAATGGTGAATGACGGTGACAAGTCAATATCTTGGTCTCCCAGCGTGATGAGCACGCGTCCTCCAGTGCGACGCACTTCGCGATTTAGAACGGGGTTGAGAATTGGATCGTAACTTTCAACGTCCTATAATAAACATATGAACGATTTCGCCTGCTGTCAAAAGACTACATACCTGCACGAGCAAAGGATTGCCAAAGCGAAGAGAACTCTCGAGATTTTTGCGGAAAGCGTCGTCAAGGAAACTAGTTTTTGTCAGATTCAATAATCAATTGTATGGTCAAACATTCGTCATACCTGGTTCTCTGTATTTTCCTATCCTTCAGTTCATTCATAAGAAACTCTGTCGCCTGCCCGGAAGGATCGATGATGAGGGGATAGCGATTGAATCGTTTGATCATGATCGCGTTTTCCGTGCATAGGTCGTCAGCGGGCAGCGCGTTTGCCTGCCAGCGTAGCCGTTCGTCTGCGTTCGACAAATACTATGACCAAGAAAAAAACATACATTTTCATTGTGTTTTTACTACCGTATGAAATTAGTAGCTATACCTCTGTCAGCGCAATGTCTTGTCGAAATTGAACGTTGGCTTGATGCAAATGAGACGACCAACTTCCCAAGAGGTTTTGCCGTAGCTGCTGATCAAAGTAGCCTAAAATAAACAACATTACAGACTTCTCTTCCTGTAATCTTGCTGGCTATAAGGTCACCTCCGTAAGCCATAAATGCCGACGAAAGTAGGACGTCTCCAACAATAGTCGACATTTGACTTTTAAACTGATCGCTGCCCGCTTCCCACCTTTCTTTCTCATTTCCGAGACTGCGAAGCAGCGCGCGGCTGCGGTTCACCTATCACAGTGTATTATTATTATTATTATTATTATTTACTTTTTAAGCCTTTACTGTTACCTTTGCTTCGACGTGCGTCAAGTCTTGCTTGATCGACTGCGCCTCGCTAATCAACAGCGCGTATTCCTCCTTGTATTGAGAAATACTTTTTTCTAGGGTTTCAATCGTTGAATCGACTTCTATTCCCTTTGAGGAAAAAAACGGTTTCTTCAGCATGCACCTCGGCTATAGTACGTGCACTTGGTCTTACTTTCTTCCTCGTCTTTTCAGCTTCTTCTTCTAGACTTTTTAGCTCGTTGCGCAACGGATCCACGCTGAGAAGCATGTCAGCGTAGTTGATTTGAGCAATTGCCCACTTGACCAGGGGTCCGCAAGCCTTTGAAGCGCGATCGACCTTCTCAAAAACGTAGTCAGGATCGGAAAGATATTTCTTCTTCAGTTCAGATCGCATCTCCTCTCTACAAAGCGTCGCCAAATCAAAAACGAAATATATAGGAGCTTGCGTCAAATTACGTAATCTTTTCCGTGTTGAAGTTCACCACGCTGTTAATGAACGTGTCTCGAAGAACAGTTGCTCGAATCTGCTTCCAATCCGAGTTCGGCTCTCCCAGCAGCGTGCAAATAGACTCCAGGGTGACCTTCACCAAACGAGGAGGATTGTTCAGCGCTCGCATTTCCACCAAGTGCTGTTTTCTTATGGATTTAACGGCGCTCTTTGCTTCCTCCACGGCTGGTTCGACCTTGGACAAGTCGCTCAGAACTGTCTTCTTCTTCGCCTCAATCACAGTCGTTTTCGTCTGGAAAGAATAGGTGAGGACCACCACAACATAACCGTGCAGTTTCCTTTACCTTTAACTGTTCTTGAATGTCCTTGGAGCGTTCTCTTTCTCTCTCCGCCTTCTGTTGATCTTTAACCATTTCCTTCAATTTTTGATTTGCCAGAGTGTTTTTCTCTTCGAGATCGTTTTTCTTAATTGCAAGACTCTTCTGCAACTCCTCGACGCGATCGACCGTCTCGCGAATTTTCTGCAATCCGACATTCAAATGCAACTGCTGCTCCTCTAAGTCGGCCCTTTTCTCGTGAAAAAGCTTGACCTAGGAGAGACAAAAATACGTGCAAATGCAGTCAATAAGCTCCCTTTCTTTCGTCTCACGTAGTGGTTTATGAAGTCGAGATAATGACGCGGCGTAATCGTCGTCGTCGTACCACCGCGTTTCGCCAAGCGCTCGTTTGCCTTCTGGAGCGTTTTGTGAACAAAGACAAAAGCGTTGACTATAAATCCGCGATAGGTAGGAGGTTGAGACAGCGATTCGTAGATGACAGGCGGGAAGTCGGGAGGATGCCACTGCAACACGTAAATCCCAACGAAATCAACTTAGCGTGGAAAGCGACGTCTTACCAAGGAATTTTCAAGATCAAGTTTCTGCGTAAATTCGAGGCCCACTTGAAAGAAGGCATGCGTCGACCAGTCGCCGAACCAGTTCAGCACGCATCTGTTAAACAGCGCAGGCGACGTAGCCGCGCGATCTTTCAGACCTTCCGACGATGGGTTCATCGTAAAAACGACGTGCAAATTTCTTATCACCTATATACATGCGAAAATTCCACTTGCCTCCTAGGGGAACGCGATTTGGGTTTCTGACCTGATTGGTAAACCATTTGTAGAGCTCGTCGGTGGAGTCAAGCATCAAACCGTCTCGCTGAGAGCCTTCTTTGCATTGGGTCATGAGAGTCGTGTACTCGTCTCCCTCAAACAATCCCGGTACCTAGTTTCACGACAAATTATTAAACTCGCCCAAAATAATAATAATAATAATAATAATAAAAATGCTACTCACTTCTCCGTTTGCCAACAGAGTGTTCATTCTCTCTAAAAATCCCGAGTCTAAGACGTTTGACTCGTCCATAATAAAACAGATTTTTTCGCCCTATGAAAAAACAAATGACTGAATGAAAGAAGCGAGTCACATAATCAGTGCAGTACTCTGCAGCCCGAACGTCTCAGAACCGTCCGCAAATCGTCGTCAAAATCCGCCCCGGAATATTTGTTGTGCACCTTAGAAAAGAAAAGGACAGTAAGTGAAAGAAAGCCGATCGCCACTACTACGCCGTCCTACTTTGATTTGATACACTTTGAGGCCATTTATCCACGCAACGAAGCGAGACAGGGTCGTCTTTCCGGCACCCGAAACGCCAATAAGAAGCAAATGACCTTGCGGCTGCCTGAAAATTCGATCAATCCTGAGCACGTGGTCCAGAACTTCGTTGAAGAGGACAAGAGGAACGTCCAGCTCTTCTTCGTAAAAGACCTACGAAGAAAGTAATAATAATCAAATAAAAAAGACACTCATTTTTACCTTGAGACGTGCTTTGACGTAGTCTCTCAATTCCTCTTGGTCGACGGGAACGTACTGACGGGAGAGCCAATTGCTGAAGAGAATTGGTCTCTTCAGCGCCACATCGTGAGAGATAGTTGGAAATAGAGTCCTCGCTGTTGCGTCAATTTGCTGCTCAGTCCAAAGCCGTTCTTCAGGGTGAACAAGCCTAAAGAAAAAGTGTTAAAAAAAGGAGAAATAAAGAATGGAAATAGCTTCTACCGATCCTGAAAAAGGCGAAGTCCTTCGTGCGCCCATATTCTCACTAAGCCTTCAACAGACAGCGAGTCCTGAACTTGGAGTGCCTCCGATATCCCGCGCACCCATCGGGTCATTTCGCGTGGACTGTAGATGTAATGCGGCTGCATGTCCTGAGTGAATCTCTCCTGCGATTTGCTGTAAACTGCGACCATTGCTTCAGTGAGCGGCTCGGCGTATTGGCGCAGATACGGAACGCGCTTCAACATAGCGCGATTAAACGTTCCGTAGATCTGTTTCAACGAAATCGGTCCCGGGTAGTCGACGTACACGACAGGAACGTGACGCAAAAACCTGAATAACAATTCTTTTTTCAACAAACGAATTAAGCGAAGAAGTCGTCTGACCTGTGACTGAGTGGCTTTCGTCCAGGATCGGATGGGGGATTGCACGCGCCGACGATTTGTATCCGCTCCAGCGTGATCCACGTCTGATCGGAAGCGCGATAGAAACCTCCGTCCTGAACGATCTGACGTAGAAATGATATCACACGCTGAGTGCCTAGTAAAGGCGAAACTACGGGTGAAGAAATGAAAAAAGGCCAGAAGGAATAGAATTACCGCATTTGTCAGCATCGGGCAAGTTGATTTCGTCGCAAAATAGCACAAGCCACTTCCCAATAAGCGCGGGAGCCAAAACCATGCCACGAGGCGTTCGCCGATATTCACAATAATGATCGAGCGTCTTGAGTAAAAGATCTTGAGTTGTTGCGCTTGAAAAGTTCAATCCAACAACCTAAAAAAAGACAAAATTTATTTTTTCATTTTATTCTATTTTATTTATTTATTCTATTCCTTCATTTCAAATCCCTTACCTCCATGTCAGGCAATGCTCGTAGCGCGCTAAATAGCGTCATTGTCTTTCCAGATCCAGGAGGGCCGCACAAAACGAGCGGCTTGTGATCGGCGAGCCAAGTGTTGAGAAGAGATTCGTGTCGAATTGTGTCCACAGTCGGAATAACGATGTCAGGGTCTCCAACTCTATGTGTTTCGACTTCAATGACGGGAACTCGTCTCTGCCACGGCGACCATTCTCCATCAAGAGTGACCTAAACAATGATCATCATTCACGAGAGCGTTGAAAAATGTTCAGCTTACTTCGTAGTCAATGATTGGCACGTTGGCAGCTGACGGAAGAGGAATTGTGCTGATGCTTCGAATGTAGTCTCCCAAATCAATGCGACTTTGAAGCTTGCTGTCTCCCGTGAAGGACCACAATAGGCAGTAAACCAGACGACGTGGAATGAATTTTTCAATTTTGTCTCTCTAAATTAAAATTAAATTAATAACGATTACACTGCCAGGCAAAGGTGAGGCCCCAATGTACTAAAGGGGTCTCACTAGACTTACCGTCATTGGGAAGTCAGAGTGAGTGCTGTTGTAGAGAAGAACGTCACGCACGCATTGATTGAGCATGGAGAAGAGAGAGCCCAAAGCGCGAAAACGGGTGAAATCCATCACGTGCTCCACTTTTTCCGCGGCATATTTCAGGGCCTTCACAACGAATCCGTCAGACGTAAAATGCTGCGCCAAAACGTCAGCGCAATCCCGTTGGGTCTGAAAGAGACAAATCGACGTTAAAAGAAAGGCACGAGAGGTGTACCGATATTTTATTTACCAAGAGTGTCGGAGATATGACGTCGTCGTCTTTCTTGGCCGTCTGTCGCAGAGCTTGAAATGCGGCGTCTTCTTCAGACTCGTCGAGAGGAACGTTTCGCAGCTGACGCAAATAATGTTCAAAAGCCATTTCAATAGTCACCACCTCCTCGCTGAACCACACCATGCCGCATCGGCTTACGGTGGCCAGGGTGGCGTATTTGAGGTCTTGGACTTCGAACATGATCCGCACGTTCGGCGGCAGATTGAGACGTTCCCCGTTTGGAAGAGTGAGCATTTTGTTGTCGTCTAGAACGCTGTTGAGATTTTCGACCCAATCTGGGTCGACGTCGCCGTCAAAGACAATCCACTGGCGTTTGTTGAGCTCTCCTCGCACGTTGTCAATGATTCTAAAAAATAATCGCGCAAATGAGCCGATAAATACATACATAGCTCTGTATACTCCACTTACTTTCGCAAGATGTGAGTAAACAGACCATCGGTCCATTCCCTCGTATTCGGATCCAGAACTCCGTAAAGGTCTTCCTTCGACATAGCCTAAGCATAAATCCGTGTAAAACACTCGTTTTGCTAAAGAAACTCTAAATAACCTTCGGATTGATAATGTGGGAGACTCCTTCCACTCCCTCCAGTCGCTCAAGTGCGGTAAGAAGCACGGACCAAGCCGTCGTTTTACCGCTGCCGCTCGGTCCAACCATCATCAGTCCATGACTTATGTTTGCAATTTGATAGAGTTGGAGAACTTTCTCAATCCAAGCCGCACCCAAGTCGCTCTCCTCGCCGCCGTAGACAAGGTGGCGTTCAACGCACACTTTCCGAATTTCGTCGCGCAGCTCTTTCGTCGCCGCGCGTCGATAGCCAATGCCCGGAAAGACGTCGGCGAGGAGACTGTGAAGCAGGGGAATGTCTTCGGCCACCAACTTCGGCACCAGTGTCTCGCAAACGCTCTGCATTAAAATCTAGAGAGAAAAATTATTTCTGAATTGATCTTATAAAGATGCGTCTGTCTCTCACTTCCTGTTCTGCAACGCTGACGTCGGTTGGCTCGTCGCCCTTTTGTGACTTCAGCGACTGAATACGAGCGCGTTTGATATTTCCTGCGCTCACGAGCACGGACTTCAGCGCGCGCAAGCCGAAATCGTAGTGAGCTTGACTTGAAAGCTGCTCATCGCAAAGCCTAAAGAAAACTAATTAATCCCATTGTCCAAGTGTGGTGCTTTTTTTCTGACGTGAAGAAGGGAACGATTTTTGCTGCCAACTTTTCGGCCGTCTGGAAGCCCTGGGAGTAGAGCATCACTTGAGAAATGAGTTTTCGATCTGGCTTCGTCATGGCCAAGCTGCGAAACAGTTTCTTTAAGTTGTCCGGAAGATTTGAACGTCCGGCGTAACCGGGATTCATTGTGATGAAGATCGCCATGTCTGTGCTCACTTTCACCGCTTTTCCGATTATTTCTACAGCAATTGGTGAATCGGCGGACACGGCTGCACAGTAAAAATTTTTCTACTAAATAATTCGACTTCTATTGCCTTCTTACGTGCTGTCAATCGACCATGCGCTTTGAGCGCTTCCTGTATAGTTTGAATTTGCTGAGAAACAGCAGACAGGATTCTCTCTTCAAGTCGATTGAATTCGTCAAAGCATCCCCACGCTCCGACTTGGCAAAGACCAACAAAAATTCTCCCCATCGCCTTGATAAATGAAGCCCCCAAGGTGATTATCGAATCGCGAACCCCGAACGGAGACAAACCTGAAAATCGAAGCGTTCGTCGCAGTTGAATACGAGTACGAATCGGCCTAGTTGGTTTCCTAGAGCTTTCACCGACTCGGTCTTCCCAGTTCCAGCCGGACCTATAGACAAAAAAAGCGTACTTTAACGCCAATTCTTAACATACTGTCGTCTACTGTACTGGCTGTATCACTATCACTACAGCTGTCAATCAATTCTTACCGAACGGAGATCCGCCGAGCCTCTCCTCCAAAGCCTGCGTCATTGTCAAGTAGCATCGGTCGGTGAGCGGAGTCTGAACAAGCTTCTCTTGAACTCCAAGATATTCAAATCCGTAATTGAACGACGCGTTAGCCATGTGAATTGAGAGCTGTTGTAGCACGTTCTTATTTCCTGGATTGAAGTAGAACCGCATCTGGCACAGCCACGTGAACTCTTTTGGTCCGGAAACATTCTGCGCGATAAGTAAACGCGTCACGTCGCGTTGATGAACCATTTCCGTGATCTAAAAACATTTCGCCTATTACTGCAACGAGAGACCAAAACCAAATCGTCTAACCAAGTGTTCCAATTTTTTTCTTCGGACCGGCGGCTGCTCGAGCAAAACTGAATCGGCAAGGATGGCGAGCGTCGCCTCAATTCCCTTCAATAGCGTCTGAATCGGATCTCGATCTCCTCTCTCCTGTATCGCTATCAACGCTTTCTCGACGCCTTCGGACCACGATATCTGAACGGCGAGAACGACGAGTTGAGCCTGAAATTGATCCACCCAAGCAATGTACGCGTCGACGTCAATTTTTCCCGTGTCAAAGTTCGAAATCACTCGTATAGCCTCGGCGAGTAGGATGGCCAAATTCATTCGCATCTCTTGTTCAATATCGGTAAGCCATTCGTTTATCTTTCTCTCGACGATGGAGACGGACGTTCTCAGGATCAACTAGTATAAAAAACACTGAGTGTTCCAAGCGAGGTTTTGTCTATACGCGACTTCTTCTTACCGTTTCTCCTTCTTTTGATACGAGAGCTTTAACTGCCGTTCCTTCGTCATCGAGTTCGATGGCGTGAACTCCGGCGAACATTTTCTTGAAGTGTTTTTGTAGTCGAGGAATGTTTTTGCTGTTTCCGATTATTTCAAGCAGATCTTCGTCGCCCACGAAATAGAATCTAAAAACAAAATTTCGCGTTTTTTCTCTGCGAAAAAAGATGCAAGGCTCACCGGGGGAAAGATGCGCGCTCTCTTTCCAAGTATTCTCCCAGGGCTTTTTGGATCTTTCCCAGAAGATCGGCGAGTCGTTCCAGCTGACGTTGAATCCCGGCGATGTTGACGACGTCAATCACTAATGGCGACTTGCTGACTTTTCTCATCAAGCCAAGAAATTCCTGGCTTATGCTAAAACAAAAAATAATGTCCTTAGTCGAAAAGACGAGTCTCGTATGGTTTACCTATGAAATCGAGCGGTTTCATTTGGAAGAAGAGCTTTGACGTCTGAACTCCCGCTGAATATTCCGTCCAAATACACCCAACGACGCTGGACGTCAATCCAGACGTCAAAGACGGACATTATGCGATTTAGCTTTTCTTCCCAAGACAAAGCATCGTCTTCAAAAACCTAAAACAGAGTCAGAATGATAAATACGCGGAAACAGAAACGTGAAGTGGTCAAACCTTGTAGTACGGCGAGAGTTTCATCGCCGAGACGCTGTTGATGTGCTCCTTGACTTTTGTGAAGAGATCTTCCCATCCTTTAATTAGCTTGCATTTATTTTGGTAGTTGACCCGTTCAAGTTCGTAATATTGCCAGACTTCTTTCACCTAAGCAGTTTAACCAATTTATAAGGCGCACAGCCGTCATAAAATCTTTCGTGCGGTACCTGCTTCAAAAATTCTTCCAGGGCCATTTCCCCTTGTGCAACGAGAATGACATCTTTAACTATATTCTCGTGCTTGAGCAAATCAACCGCCCACACACTGCCAAGCGTCAGATCAGTGGGGGTCCAGTGCACTCGCAATCGACGGCAAAGTTGTTTCCAGTGCCGATCACGTAGTGCTTCTGATTTCAAGTCAACAATCAGGATGTTGGCCTACACAAAAAACGATGTGACTTCCCTATCGTATGTTATAATACAAAGTCCCAGATGGGAGGGGGGGGGGGGGGCTCTCTGAGACTCCACGAAATTTACCTTGAGATAGTTCTTCAACGTCTTTTGCACGTATTCGTAAGAGGAGTACTGCCTCAGACGAGCCGGCAAATCACGCAATTGATGTAGAAGAGATTCAATGGCAGCTCGAAGCTGCAGCAAGATGACGCGTAAGTAGTTTCAATACTCAATCGTATAGGGCCTTTGTAACCTTTCTTGGCACGATGGTGAGCCACTGTTGCTCCTTGAGCTCGTCGATTTGGGACCAGATTTTTCCAAGTTCTTTCCACACGCCTTGGAAATCTTCCAGCTCTTCTAGAGCTACTGACATTTTTACATCACTCTCAGCGAACGAGCCTAAATAATAGAGTTCGTAACACAAGTGTACATGTAACACAAATTTGATTGCCTGATTCAGGAAGCTCTAATGCTTCCATGGCCTTCGCAACGTTGCGCCTTTCTTCCTTAATACGTTGAAATTTGGCTTCGAAAGAAGCCAGCGTGCTCAAAGCCAAATCGGCCCGCAGGCTGCCCTGGAAAAACAAACCACCGTAAACGGATCGGTTCTCACAGAAGAAACAAAACAAACTTCGATCGGCTTTCCCTTCTCCCACTCTTGAAGGAGTTCGGAGGTTCGCTGTTCTACTTGATTATCCTCTTGGCCAATTTTTGTTTGAAGAACTGTCATCTGATGATGCAAAACGTACCAATTGTAATACGCGTGATTTTGATTTGCTTTCTTATATCTTTACCTGGTTCTGAATTGCAATTTCCTTTCTTTTCATGATATCATTGAAAGCGCCCCATTCGCCGTCGATGTGATCAATGTAAACCCAACTGCGAGGAAAAGGATAGCGCTGCCTCTCGAGAATTTTCTGCCCGGAGCGGAAGACCTAAAAAAGAGACGAATAGCGGGGCACGTCGCATACAACAAGCAGATCCTACGTACATCAACTTGCTTCTCCCACGTCTTATGGCTGCGCTTCAGATTCTGAACGAAAGTTATAAAGCCA
Organism: Oscarella lobularis; assembly: GCF_947507565.1. NCBI lineage: Eukaryota > Metazoa > Porifera > Homoscleromorpha > Homosclerophorida > Oscarellidae > Oscarella > Oscarella lobularis. The sequence continues at coordinate 2,626,231 of NC_089178.1, read as the reverse complement.
ACGGCTTCAGACGTTGACGCCCCTTCAATTGTCTGCTGCTCTAATTCAGCGCGAGACTGAAAAGAAACAAACAACGTTTTCCGCGAATCGTTTCTGATGGCATCAATCACTGTACTTTTGCTACTGTCGAGTGGAAATCTTGCATTGAGCTGCCTAATTTCTGACCGTACTTGGCGAGAATGTCCTTGTGCCACGAATCGTATTTCATGTTGACTTTTTCTTGTACCTATTGTTCACGAAAGGAATTATGTATAGGCTCCAACGTTCTCGTTGCCCTCACTCTCTCGTAGCTGATCACAACCGGACCAAATCGCTTGTCCTTTTCAGCAGTGTCAAAGGTCGTTCTCGATTTCCTTACACTTTGGACGAGATTCTGCCAGCGAGCCAAATTTTCGCCCAGCTTGTCGTAAACGTGACTTGCTTGCATGTCCCACAGACTTTGGTACTGCAACCAAACCTATAAAAGCAGGACTTTCGTCAGCGTACGTGTCAAGCAAATTAGAGTAACTGCTATTGCGCCATTGTCTAACGTGAACTACATCTGCATTCTACACCACGAATTGAGAAAGGTGGAAGATGAATTTGCACGAAGCGAACTTAATTAACTTCTCCTTACCTTGACGTAGTTGCCAACTTTGTCCACAAGGGCAATCACTGTATCAAGAGCTTTTTCCATGCACTGAACGACCTTGGGGCGACGAGCCAGCCGCTTTCGGTACGTCTCATCCTCTTCTGAATATTCGCGACCAAGACCAACTTGATAGCGTGAGCTCTGGATGCGCGGGAGCAAGCAGATGACGTTCATCCACGTTTGGAATTGCCCTTGCAATTGGTACTGAGCGTGTTCGACGGGCGGATCGACGTAGAGAACCTGATTTTTGATATGAATCTGGTGATTGATCGTCTATAAAGAAATGACTTCAGAACAAACCCTTAATTTGATTTTTTAAGTGCCGGCACCGCGCGGAAGGCTATGCCAGACACGAGCGTGCCGTTCTGTCTTTAGGTACGTCCCAGTGGGCAATGACATGGTGAACCAAGCTTTCCACAGGGACGGCCTCATAATACCTCTGCACAGTGGTGTGACAGCGAACGTGTTGTGCTACTCTCTAAGTCATGCTCAGGGTTCTGCGGAGAATTTTTTCAGTGTGGGAAGAAGGTCTGGAAGGATACACATAATACGCAATTTTAAAATGGTCCTAGACATTTTGACTTGGACGATTCATAAAAGTGTCTTGGACAATTTTTTAAATTGTCATGGACAATCTTTAAAATTGTCAACGTAACGTTCGAACAAGTTCGACCGATAGGCCTAAATATTAAATTGAGAGCCTAATCTTTAATTCTTAGAGCCGAAATATTAAATTTAGGGCCTAATCTTTAATTCTTAGGGCCTAAATATTAAATCGGGGGCCTAATCTTTAATTCTTAGTGCCTAAATAATAAATTGAGAGACTAATCTTTGATTCTTAGGGCCTTAATATTAAATTGAGGACCTAATCTTTAATTCTTAGGGCCTTAATATTAAATTTAGGGCCTAATCTTTAATTCTTAGAGCCTTAATATTAAATTGAGGGCCTAATCTTTAATTCTTAGAACCTAAATATTAAATTGAGGGCCTAATCTTTAATTCTTAGGGTCCAAATATTAAATTGAGAGCCTAATCTTTGATTCTAAGGGCCTTAGTATTAAATTGAGGGCCTAATCTTTAATTCTTAGGGCCTAAATATTAAATTGAGAGCCTAATCTTTGATTCTTAGAGCCTTAATATTAAATTGAGGGCCTAATCTTTAATTCTTAGGGTCTAAATATTAAATTGAGGGCCTAAACTTTAATTATTAGAACATAAATATTAAATTGAGGGCCTAATTTTTAATTATTAGGGCCTAAATATTAAATTGAGAGCCTAATCTTTAATTCTTAGGGCCTAAATATTAAATTGAGAGCCTAATCTTTAATTCTTAGGGCCTAAATATTAAATTGAGGGTCTAATCTTTAATTCTTAGAGCCCTAATATTAAATTGAGAGCCTAATCTTTGATTTTTAGGACCTCAATATTAAATTGAGGGCCTAATCTTTAATTCACAGAGCCTAAATATTAAATTGAGGGCCTAATCTTTAATTCTTAGTGCCTAAATATTAAATTGAGAGATTAATCTTTGATTCTAAGGGCCTTAGTATTAAATTGAGGGCCTAATCTTTAATTATTAGGGCCTTAATATTAAATTGAGGGCCTAATCCTTAATTCTTAGAGCCTTAATATTACATTGAGGGCCTAATCTTTAATTCTTAGTGCCTAAATATTAAATTGAGGGCCTAATCTTTAATTATTAGTGCCTAAATAATAAATTGAGGGCCTAATCTTTAATTCTTAGGGCCTTAATATTAAATTGAGGGCCTAATCTTTAATTCTTAGTGCCTAAATATTAAATTGAGAGCCTAATCTTTGATTCTAAGGGCCTTAGTATTAAATTGAGGGCCTAATCTTTAATTCTTAGAGCCTAAATATTAAATTGAGAGCCTAATCTTTGATTCTTAGAGCCTTAATATTAAATTGAGGGCCTAATCTTTAATTCTTAGGGTCTAAATATTAAATTGAGGGCCTAAACTTTAATTATTAGAACATAAATATTAAATTGAGGGCCTAATTTTTAATTATTAGGGCCTAAATATTAAATTGAGAGCCTAATCTTTAATTCTTAGGGCCTAAATATTAAATTGAGAGCCTAATCTTTAATTCTAAGGGCCATAATATTAAATTGAGGGCCTAATCTTTAATTCTTAGTGCCTAAATATTCCATTGAGAGCTTAATCTTTAATTCTTAGGGCCTAAATATTAAATTGAGAGCCTAATCTTTGATTCTTAGGGCCTAAATATTAAATTGAGGGCCTAATCTTTAATTCTTAGGGCCTAAATATTAAATTGAGAGCCTAATCTTTAATTCTTAGGGCCTAAATATTAAATTGAGGGCCTAATCTTTAATTCTTAGTGCCTAAATATTAAATTGAGAGCATAATCTTTAATTCTTAGGGCCATCATATTAAACTGAGAGCCTAATCTTTAATTCCTCGGGCCTAAATATTAAACTGAGGGCCTAATCTTTAATTCTTAGTGCCTAAATAATAAATTGAGGGCCTAATCTTTAATTCTAAGGGCCTAAATATTAAATTGAGGGACTAATCTTTAATTCTTAGTGCCAAAATATTAAATTGAGGGCCTAATCTTTAATTCTTAGAGACCTAATATTAAATTGAGAGCCTAATCTTTGATTCTAAGGGCCTTAGTATTAAATTGAGGGCCTAATCTTTGATTCTTAGAGCCTTAATATTAAATTGAGGGCCTAATCTTTAATTCTTAGGGTCTAAATATTAAATTGAGGGCCTAAACTTTAATTATTAGAACATAAATATTAAATTGAGGGCCTAATTTTTAATTATTAGGGCCTAAATATTAAATTGAGAGCCTAATCTTTAATTCTTAGGGCCTAAATATTAAATTGAGAGCCTAATCTTTAATTCTAAGGGCCATAATATTAAATTGAGGGCCTAATCTTTAATTCTTAGTGCCTAAATATTCCATTGAGAGCTTAATCTTTAATTCTTAGGGCCTAAATATTAAATTGAGAGCCTAATCTTTGATTCTTAGGGCCTAAATATTAAATTGAGGGCCTAATCTTTAATTCTTAGGGCCTAAATATTAAATTGAGAGCCTAATCTTTAATTCTTAGGGCCTAAATATTAAATTGAGGGCCTAATCTTTAATTCTTAGAGCCCTAATATTAAATTGAGAGACTAATCTTTGATTCTAAGGGCCTTAGTATTAAATTGAGGGCCTAATCTTTAATTCTTAGGGCCTAAATATTAAATTGAGGGCCTAATCTTTAATTCTTAGTGCCTAAATAATAAATTGAGGGCCTAATCTTTAATTCTAAGGGCCTAAATATTAAATTGAGGGACTAATCTTTAATTCTTAGTGCCAAAATATTAAATTGAGGGCCTAATCTTTAATTCTTAGAGATCTAATATTAAATTGAGAGCCTAATCTTTGATTCTAAGGGCCTTAGTATTAAATTGAGGACCTAATCTTTAATTCTTAGAGCCTTAATATTAAATTGAGGGCCTAATCTTTAATTCTTAGAGCCTTAATATTAAATTGAGGGCCTAATCTTTAATTCTTAGAACCTAAATATTAAATTGAGGGCCTAATCTTTAATTCTTAGGGTCCAAATATTAAATTGAGGGCCTAATCTTTAATTCTTAGGGCCTAAATATTAAATTGAGGGCCTAATCTTCAATTCTTAGGGCTTAATATTAAATTGAGAGCCTAATCTTTGATTCTTAGAGCCTTAATATTAAATTGAGGGCCTAATCTTTAATTCTTAGGGTCTAAATATTAAATTGAGGGCCTAATCTTTAATTATTAGAACATAAATATTAAATTAAGGGCCTAATTTTTAATTATTAGGGCCTAAATATTAAATTGAGGGCCTAATCTTTAATTCACAGGGCCTAAATATTAAATTGAGGGCCTAATCTTTAATTCTTAGTGCCTAAATATTAAATTGAGAGATTAATCTTTGATGCTAAGGGCCTTAGTATTAAATTGAGGGCCTAATCTTTGATTCTAAGGGCCTGAGTATTAAATTGAGGGCCTAATCTTTAATTCTTAGTGCCTAAATAATAAATTGAGAGCCTAATCTTTGATTCTAAGGGCCTTAGTATTAAATTGAGGGCCTAATCTTTAATTCTTAGGGCCTAAATATTAAATTGAGAGCCTAATCTTTGATTCTTAGAGCCTTAATATTAAATTGAGGGCCTAATCTTTAATTCTTAGGGTCTAAATATTAAATTGAGGGCCTAAACTTTAATTATTAGAACATAAATATTAAATTGAGGGCCTAATTTTTAATTATTAGGGCCTAAATATTAAATTGAGAGCCTAATCTTTAATTATTAGAACATAAATATTAAATTAAGGGCCTAATTTTTAATTATTAGGGCCTAAATATTAAATTGAGGGCCTAATCTTTAATTCACAGGGCCTAAATATTAAATTGAGGGCCTAATCTTTAATTCTTAGTGCCTAAATATTAAATTGAGAGATTAATCTTTGATGCTAAGGGCCTTAGTATTAAATTGAGGGCCTAATCTTTGATTCTAAGGGCCTGAGTATTAAATTGAGGGCCTAATCTTTAATTCTTAGTGCCTAAATAATAAATTGAGAGCCTAATCTTTGATTCTAAGGGCCTTAGTATTAAATTGAGGGCCTAATCTTTAATTCTTAGGGCCTAAATATTAAATTGAGAGCCTAATCTTTGATTCTTAGAGCCTTAATATTAAATTGAGGGCCTAATCTTTAATTCTTAGGGTCTAAATATTAAATTGAGGGCCTAAACTTTAATTATTAGAACATAAATATTAAATTGAGGGCCTAATTTTTAATTATTAGGGCCTAAATATTAAATTGAGAGCCTAATCTTTAATTCTTAGGGCCTAAATATTAAATTGAGGGTCTAATCTTTAATTCTTAGAGCCCTAATATTAAATTGAGAGCCTAATCTTTGATTTTTAGGACCTCAATATTAAATTGAGGGCCTAATCTTTAATTCACAGGGCCTAAATATTAAATTGAGGGCCTAATCTTTAATTCTTAGTGCCTAAATATTAAATTGAGAGATTAATCTTTGATTCTAAGGGCCTTAGTATTAAATTGAGGGCCTAATCTTTAATTCTTAGGGCCTTAATATTAAATTGAGGGCCTAATCCTTAATTCTTAGAGCCTTAATATTACATTGAGGGCCTAATCTTTAATTCTTAGTGCCTAAATATTAAATTGAGGGCCTAATCTTTAATTATTAGTGCCTAAATAATAAATTGAGGGCCTAATCTTTAATTCTTAGGGCCTTAATATTAAATTGAGGGCCTAATCTTTAATTCTTAGTGCCTAAATATTAAATTGAGAGCCTAATCTTTGATTCTAAGGGCCTTAGTATTAAATTGAGGGCCTAATCTTTAATTCTTAGAGCCTAAATATTAAATTGAGAGCCTAATCTTTGATTCTTAGAGCCTTAATATTAAATTGAGGGCCTAATCTTTAATTCTTAGAGTCTAAATATTAAATTGAGGGCCTAAACTTTAATTATTAGAACATAAATATTAAATTGAGGGCCTAATTTTTAATTATTAGGGCCTAAATATTAAATTGAGAGCCTAATCTTTAATTCTTAGGGCCTAAATATTAAATTGAGAGCCTAATCTTTAATTCTTAGGGCCTAAATATTAAATTGAGGGTCTAATCTTTAATTCTTAGAGCCCTAATATTAAATTGAGAGCCTAATCTTTGATTTTTAGGACCTCAATATTAAATTGAGGGCCTAATCTTCAATTCTTAGGGCCTAAATATTAAATTGAGAGCCTAATCTTTAATTCTTAGGGCCTAAATATTAAATTGAGGGCCTAATCTTTAATTATTAGAACATAAATATTAAATTGAGGGCCTAATTTTTAATTATTAGTGCCTAAATATTAAATTGAGAGATTAATCTTTGATTCTAAGGGCCTTAATATTAAATTGAGGGCCTAATCTTTAATTCTAAGGGCCATAATATTAAATTGAGGGCCTAATCTTTAATTCTTAGTGCCTAAATATTAAATTGAGAGCCTAATCTTTGATTCTTAGAACCTTAGTATTAAATTGAGGGCCTAATCTTTAATTCTTAGGGCCTTAATATTAAATTGAGGGCCTAATCTTTAATTCTTAGGGCCTAAATATTAAATTGAGAGCCTAATCTTTAATTATTAGTGCCTAAATATTAAATTGAGAGCCTAATCTTTGATTCTAAGGGCCTTAGTATTAAATTGAGGGCCAAATCTTTAATTCTTAGGGCCTAAATATTAAATTGAGAGCCTAATCTTTAATTCTTTGTGCCTAAATATTAAATTGAGAGCCTAATCTTTGATTCTAAGGGCCTTAATATTAAATTGAGAGCCTAATCTTTGATTCTTAGGGCCTAAATATTAAATTGAGGGCCTAATTTTTAATTCTCAGGGCCTAAATATTAAATTGAGGGCCTAATCTTTAATTCTTAGGGTCCAAATATTAAATTGAGGGCCTAATCCTTAATTCTTAGAGGCTTAATATTACATTGAGGGCCTAATCTTTGATTCTTAGGACCTCAATATTAAATTGAGGGCCTAATCTTTAATTCTTAGTGCCTAAATATTAAATTGAGAGCCTAATCTTTGATTCTAAGGGCCTCAATATTAAATTGAGGGCCTAATCTTTAATTCTTAGTGCCTAAATATTAAATTGAGAGCCTAATCTTTGATTCTAAGGGCCTTAATATTAAATTGAGAGTCTAATCTTTGATTCTTAGGGTCTTAATATTAAATTGAGGGCCTAATCTTTAATTCTTAGAGCCTTAATATTAAATTGAGGTCCTAATCTTTAATTCTTAGAGCCTTAATATTACATTGAGGGCCTAATCTTTAATTCTTAGGGCCTAAATATTAAATTGAGGGCCTAATCTTTGATTCTTAGGGCCTTAATATTAAATTGAGGGCCTAATCTTTAATTCTTAGGGCCTTAATATTAAATCGAGGGCCTAATCTTTAATTCTTAGGCCCTAAATATTAAATTGAGGTCCTAATCTTTGATTCTTAGAACCGACATATTAAATTGAAGGCCTAATCTTTAATTCTTAGGGCCTAAATATTAAATTGAGAGCCTAATCCTTGATTATTGGGACCTAAATATTAAATTGAGGACCTAATCTTTAATTCTTAGGGCCTAAATATTAAATTGAGAGCCCAATATTTGATTCTTAGGACCTAAAGATGAAATTGAGGAGCTAATCTAAGGACCCACGTGGGCAGAACCCTGCACGCTAGATACACGCGAGTGACTGTGCACTGCTCTTACACTGAATTCTGGATCTCCGCCGGAAGCAAAGACAGCCGATGACATCGTTGTGTCTGAATCCGCCACGGTGTCAACGTCCGTTGATCCTTTCGCGACGTACGACTGCAGGCGCTCGGCCCAAGCAATTATGCCAGCCTCCAATCGAGCAGCGAGCTTCTCTTCTACGGCTTGATCCAATGTGCCAACCCACTGGACTAAATTCGAATAGGATTGAAGATTCAGTTCGTCAACGAGTTTCTGGATGCCGGCGAGGATTTCCGTGAAAGTTGAAGCATTGAACGCGCACGTCTCCAGCCGCTTCACTTCGTGAGCGATCTGCTCTTCGCATGCTAGAAGACTGTCGACCTGGAAAAAAATTAAATACAAAAACGGTTATTATTCAACACCAACGTATTACTACAGTAGCATTACCTTCTCTTGAAAACTGATTGTAGTTTCAGACAACCTTTCAACGTATTGACTGAGCTTGTACGAATCCCATGAAATTCCCATGCCTTCATGAATTAAAACTTGGACGTCTTTTTTGTGACGGGCAATCAGTTGGGCAATACTCGCCTGCTGCTGAATCTACAAGTAAACCGATTCTCAAGCTACGTATCTGATTATTTTGAGACTGACCTTATCGCAAGTCTTTTCGTACGTCCGAACACTTTCGATCAAGGAGATAGCAAACGGATATTGCTGATTGGCGAGATGCGCTTTGTTTACAATAGCGAGAGGAACGCGGAACCCTAGCCATTTCAAGTTGCGAACCTGACCCCCCAAAAATGCTAAACACGCCATCAATTCTCTTATTCCCTCTTCACCTCTTTAGCGAGTGTAATGATTTCTGGCTGAAAATTCACCTGAAGTCGAAGAATCTGCCCTTTCTGTCCTGGTCGACCTCGCAAAGTGACCACTTGGAAGATTTTCCCGGTCGGACTGTAAGCCTGCTTCTGGGAAACTTTTTGAACCCAGTCATCGTAAAGCTGCTGAGTGTTCAGTTTCTCTCGGAAGTTATCGCCGTCTTGCTTGAGCTTGGCGCCTTCGAGGTGAGTCTCCCAGAATTTTCCAAGAACGTCTTCGGCTCGTTTCAAGTACAAGTTGAGCTGGCGACCGATCTGTCGCGCCCAGATGATTGAACCAGAAACCGGAGGAACGTCCCGGAGTTGAGTCATTTTGAACGATTTGCTGTTGGGGTATTGTTTCTGAAAAAACAATAATAAGTTACCGTACCTGCAGTGCCGCTTTTCTTATTCTAATTACCTTGAATTTGCCGTGGAGTGTTTCAATGTCCTCCTTTACCCTGTTGATGAGCTGCGTTTGGTATTCTTGAATTGCCCCCCGAATGTGCGGACGAACGAAAAGCGCGTTGTAGTGCGAGAAAATGCGAAACATTTCGCTAGCATTTTTGGCCGTGCCCAATTGGTCGCGCAATTTTGCTGTTATTTGAGTTTCGACTCTGTCGATTCTCTCCTCGTAACTGCAGCAAAACGAGGTCAATGAAATCCTTCCGTCGTTTCTTTGTTTACACTTACCGTCTCATTGCCAAATCCCATTCTTCCACGCCTTCCTTACTGATGTCCAATGGCTCTACAAATTTAACGCCGTCATACGCTGCGTTGACTTCATGGATTGCCCCCTGGTCAGCAGCTACTTTCACACCGGTCTCACTGTCACCAGTGCCGCCTACTCCAATAGAGGCCTTCAAGACCCGACTGATTACATGGAGCAATTGATTGTGCTGATTTCGAAACCTGATAAAAAAGAACATGGGTCAAGATTGATATTAAATAATCTACTCATTGGGAAATCACTTTTGTAGTTGTTCCAGTCTCTGTGACAGCTTCTTATGCTGGAGGTTGGGTCTCATCAAAAGTTTCATTCCGGAGTCTTCTCTCTTCTTCCGCACCATATCGCGTAGCATTGTCGTCAGCTTTTCGTATTCGTCCTCCCAAACCTGGAAGACTTTGCTGCACTGGCCCACGACTTTTTCAAAATCTTCATGAGAAACGTGAATCAGGCGCCACGTGCCAAGAACCTAATAACAACATACACAAAATGCACCATCATCTTCAAGTAATTTTCTCACACTCACCTTGAGCAGCTGCAAAGTCAGATCACGTGATATTGCTTCGACCAGATTCAATACTCGACTGACTGGGTACTGGGTATTTCTGACTTTTTTCAAGTGAGAAAATATGGCCACAATAGCCAATTGAATTTGCTGCAATTCTGTTGCAGCCAAAAGATCCTGGAGTGGAAACTCCTTCATCAGGGGACTGCAATCTTTGACCTTGCTGATTGCACTTTGGAGACCTAAATTTATTCTCAATCAATACAAATCCAATTTCGTCATTTTTTCCTTTACCTGTGTCCGAGTCAAAACTGACCGTCGCGTGAAAGCGCTTCCCCTTCTTCAGTACATCCAAAGTCAGTTTCACTTCTGCGCTTTCTCTCTTTTCGCTTATCTTCTGCAAGGCTCGTTCTAGGTTGAGCCAAAAGCGAATCTCTTGCATTGCTGTTCCAGATGACGGATCTCGCTCCAACTGCGTCACTTTTTGAATCTCTCGAATCCAGCGGCCAACATCTCTTTGCAAAGAATTCAAGAACGTGGAATCTTGCACCAAATCTCCAAAATCTTCAGCCTTTGCGCGCTCTCCCCGACTTTTAGCCTCTTTCATCACTTCCTGCACTTTCGGATGTATCACAAGAGTAATTTCAGGAATGTCAATGTTCTGCTGCAAATGCAAGAGACCGATTTCGAGTTCGCTGATATTCTTCTGGACTGCGGGGACCATTTTGTCGCCCTCTCGACTCGCTTTTCCCGAACGAGCAACGAACGACTTGAAGAAGGGCGCAAAGACATCTCGCATGTACGAATGGAGCGTTTCGAATGGCGCCTCTTCGCTTAGATTCATCACGTGCAGTTGAGACTGCAGCGATTTGTCGGCTTCCAAAAGGGGGCCTCTCTTGACGAGGACGATGACGCTGGAGAGCGACGATCGGTAAGCGAGACCGAGGTCGATGCTGTAAACGACGCGCGGCGGAGACGGCGAAGGCGAAAGCTCCGAAGGCGCGACGCCGCTCTCTCGATCTTCCGCTTCGTCTTTGAAGACGGTTCGTTCGACGGAGAGAACGTGATTTGACGAGTCGCTGGCGAATTTCGCGAGGCTCGTCCGAACATTTTGGTCTTCGAAGAGAGAGGCAACAAGGGGGCCCTCTTCCTCTTCGAAGACGAAAGCAAGTAGCTTCTTGAGGTACGCCACAACTGATGCCACGTCGACGACGCTCGCCATTCCTGGCGAGGCCGGCGGCGGTTCTGCTTCGCTTGGAGGTTCCATGCGATGCGGAGGCGCGAGGGCGCGTGCTCGCTGCTCACGTGAACCATGGATACACCAGGATACACCGGATGTGTGCAAATGCTAGAAAATGCTTGGTGTTGGATGGTGGTGATGACGTCATTCAAGTAATTTTGTGCAAAATTCAAATGGAGCAATTATGAAACAAGTTTTAGTTTGGAAAAATGTCTCGGTTTGTCTTGCATGAAATTGCAGGTGTAACAGTAAAATATAAAGCAGAGTGCAACGTGAAGGAAAAAAGAGAAGGGTACTTGATGGTGATGATGATGAATATTATCATCGATGATCAAGTATTCTTCTCTTCCTCAATCATACACAATAATTACAAGGGACTGGCCAACTGTTCTCTCCTGTAATAAATTACAGAAAAATTACAAGGAACTGGCCAACTGTTCTCTCCTGTAATAAATTACAGTGAAATTACAAGGGACTGGCCAACAGTTCTTTCCTGTAATAAATTACAGAAAAATTACAAGGGACTGGCCAACTGTTCTCTCCTGTAATAAATTAAGGAGAAATTACAAGGGACTGGCCAACTGTTCTCTACTGTAATAAATTACAATGAAATTACAAGGCCAACTGTTCTCTTCTGTAAAAAAATAAAGAAAAATTACAAAGGACTGGCCAACTGTTCTCTCCTGTAATAAATTACAGTGAAATTACAAGGGAATGGCCAAATGTTCTCTCCTGTAATAAATTAAGGAGAAATTACAAGGGACTGGCCAACTGTTCTCTACTGTAATAAATTACAATGAAATTACAAGGCCAACTGTTCTCTTCTGTAATAAAATAAAGAAAAATTACAAAGGACTGGCCAACTGTTCTCTCCTGTAATAAATTACAGTGAAATTACAAGGAAATGGCCAAATGTTCTCTCCTGTAATAAATTACAGGAAAATTACAAGGGACTGGCCAACTGTTCTCTCCTGTAATAAATTACAGTGAAATTACAAGGGGCTGGCCAACAGTTCTCTCCTGTAACAAATTAAAGAAAAATTACAAGGAACTGACCAAATGTTCTCTCCTGTAATAAATTACAGTGAAATTACAAGGAACTGGCCAACTGTTCTTTCCTGTAATAAATTACAGAAAAATTACAAGGAACTGGCCAACTGTTCTCTCCTGTAATAAATTACAGAAAAATTACAAGGGACTGGCCAACTGTTCTCTAGTGTAATAAATTACAGTGAAATTACAAGGGACTGGCCAACTGTTCTTTTCTGTAATACAATACAGGAAAATTACAAGGGACTGGCCAACTGTTCTCTCCTGTAATAAATTACAGTGAAATTACAAGGGACTGGCCAACTGTTCTCTCCTGTAATAAATTACAGAAAAATTACAAGAGACTGGCCAACTGTTCTCTCCTGTAAAGAATTACAGAAAATTACAAGGGACTGGCCAACTGTTCTCTATATATTACAGAAAAATTACAAAGGACTGGCCAACTGTTCTCTCCTGTAATAAATTACAGGAAATTACAAGGGACTGGCCAAATATTCTCTCCTGTAATAAATTACAGAAAAATTACAAAGGACTGGCCAACTGTTCTCTAGTGTAATAAATTACAGTGAAATTACAAGGGACTGGCCAATTGTTCTCCCCTGTAATAAATTACAGAAAAATTACAAAGGACTGGCCAACTGTTCTCTACTGTAATAAATTACAGTGAAATTACAAGGGACTGGCCAACTGTTCTCTAGTGTAATAAATTACAGTGAAATTACAAGGGACTGGCCAACAGTTCTTTCCTGTAATAAATTACAGGAAAATTACAAGGGACTGGCCAACTGTTCTTTCCTGTAATAAATTACAGGAAATTACAAGAGACTGGCCAACTGTTCTCTCCTGTAATAAATTACAGAAAAATTACAAGGGACTGGCCAACTGTTCTTTCCTGTAATAAATTACAGAAAAATTACAAGGGACTGGCCAACTCTTCTCTCCTGTATAAATTACAGAAAAATTACAAGAGACTGGCCAACTCTTCTCTCCTGTAATAAATTACAGAAAAATTACAAGGGACAGGCCAACTGTTCTCTAGTGTAATAAATTACAGTGAAATTACAAGGGACTGGCCAACTGTTCTCTCCTGTAATAAATTACAGGAAAATTACAAGGGACTGGCCAACTGTTCTCTCCTGTAATAAATTACAGGAAATTACAAGGGAATGGCCAAATGTTCTCTCCTGTAATAAATTACAGAAAAATTACAAGGGACTGGCCAACTGTTCTCTCCTGTAATAAATTACAGTGAAATTACAAGGGGCTGGCCAACAGTTCTCTCCTGTAAGAAATTTAAGAAAAATTACAAGGGACTGGCCAAATGTTCTCTCCTGTAATAAATTACAGTGAAATTACAAGGAACTGGCCAACTGTTCTTTCCTGTAATAAATTACAGAAAAATTACAAGGAACTGGCCAACTGTTCTCTCCTGTAATAAATTACAGAAAAATTACAAGGGACTGGCCAACTGTTCTCTAGTGTAATAAATTACAGTGAAATTACAAGAGACTGGCCAACTGTTCTTTTCTGTAATACAATACAGGAAAATTACAAGAGACTGGCCAACTGTTCTCTCCTGTAAAGAATTACAGAAAATTACAAGGGACTGGCCAACTGTTCTCTATATATTACAGAAAAATTACAAAGGACTGGCCAACTGTTCTCTCCTGTAATAAATTACAGGAAATTACAAGGAACTGGCCAACTGTTCTCTCCTGTAATAAATTACAGAAAAATTACAAAGGACTGGCCAACTGTTCTCTAGTGTAATAAATTACAGTGAAATTACAAGGGACTGGCCAACAGTTCTTTCCTGTAATAAATTACAGGAAAATTACAAGGGACTGGCCAACTGTTCTTTCCTGTAATAAATTACAGGAAATTACAAGAGACTGGCCAACTGTTCTCTCCTGTAATAAATTACAGAAAAATTACAAGGGACTGGCCAACTGTTCTTTCCTGTAATAAATTACAGAAAAATTACAAGGAACTGGCCAACTCTTCTCTCCTGTATAAATTACAGAAAAATTACAAGGGACAGGCCAACTGTTCTCTAGTGTAATAAATTACAGTGAAATTACAAGGGACTGGCCAACTGTTCTCTCCTGTAATAAATTACAGTGAAATTACAAGGGAATGGCCAAATGTTCTCTCCTGTAATAAAATAAAGAAAAATTACAAAGGACTGGCCAACTGTTCTCTCCTGTAATAAATTACAGTGAAATTACAAGGGAATGGCCAACTGTTCTTTCCTGTAATAAATTACAGTGAAATTACAAGGGACTGGCCAACTGTTCTCTAGTGTAATAAATTACAGTAAAATTACAAGGGACTGGCCAACTGTTCTTTCCTGTAATAAATTACAGTGAAATTACAAGGGACTGGCCAACTGTTCTTTCCTGTAATAAATTACAGAAAAATTACAAGGGACTGGCCAACTGTTCTCTCCTGTAATAAATTACAGTGAAATAACAAGGGACTGGCCAACTGTTCTCTCCTGTAATAAATTACAGTGAAATAACAAGGGACTGGCCAACTGTTCTCTCGTGTAATAAATTACAGAAAAATTACAAGGGACTGGCCAACTGTTCTTTCCTGTAATAAATTACAGAAAAATTACAAGGGACAGGCCAACTGTTCTCTAGTGTAATAAATTACAGTGAAATTACAAGGGACTGGCCAACTGTTCTTTCCTGTAATAAATTACAGGAAAATTACAAGGGACTGGCCAACTGTTCTTTCCTGTAATAAATTACAGGAAATTACAAGGGACTGGCCAACTGTTCTCTCGTGTAATAAATTACAGAAAAATTACAAGGGACTGGCCAACTGTTTTCTCCTGTAATAAAATACAGAAAAATTACAAAGGACTGGCCAACTGTTCTCTCCTGTAATAAATTACAGTGAAATTACAAGGGAATGGCCAAATGTTCTCTCCTGTAATAAATTACAGTGAAATAACAAGGGACTGGCCAACTGTTCTTTCCTGTAATAAATTACAGAAAAATTAAAAGGGACTGGCCAACTCTTCTCTCCTGTAAATAAATTACAGAAAATTACAAGGGACTGGCCAACTCTTCTCTCCTGTAATAAATTACAGAAAAATTACAAGGGACAGGCCAACTGTTCTCTAGTGTAATAAATTACAGTGAAATTACAAGGGACTGGCCAACTGTTCTTTCCTGTAATAAATTACAGGAAAATTAAAAGGGACTGGCCAACTGTTTTCTAGTGTAATAAATTACAGGAAAATTACAAGAGACTGGCCAACTGTTTTCTAGTGTAATAAATTACAGTGAAATTACAAGGGACTGGCCAACTGTTCTCTCCTGTAATAAATTACAGAAAAATTACAAGGGACTGGCCAACTGTTCTTTCCTGTAATAAATTACAGAAAAATTACAAGGGACTGGCCAACTCTTTTCTCCTGTAATGTAGTAGTTAGGGCCGGTCTCGCTCTTTTCAAAAATGTCACAGACGTTTGGAACTATACCTTTCAGTTCTTATGCGCTTATCGTTTGCAGCATTGGGTTCTTTCTAGGGCATGGGCGAAGTGGCGGCAACTGAAATAATGTATATGGCAGAGATTTTTGTGTCTGTCGAGGGCTTGGTTGGTTAGGTACTTCAGGTTGCTCAAAAATTCTATCATGGGCGATGCCGGCGCGTTCATTTCTGCAGCAGCAGAGGCTATGATAAGCAGTACAGCATGCGTGACTAGCTTACTCTGAATGAGCGGCAAATGAGGCGCGTGGTATTTTGACTACGGTAGAGAGGCGCTTCGCTTATTTTGACTGGTACCATGGTGAGTTTAGGCGACTCACCACGCTCCCACGAGAAATGGTGGTGGTAATCGATCTCAAAATTGATACCGTCACGCCTCCCTACCACGTCTAGACAAAATACCGCACGCACCTCATTCACATCGCTCATTTCAGCGAGTCACAATGCTGAGCTCCTTAGCGTCGCTTCAACTGCTGCAGCGACGGACACAACGCCATCTCCCAGGCCCGCCCGTATAGAATTAAATGATGAAGAGCGATCAGTACCTAACCAAGCCCGACAGACACGGGCACATATCTCTTACATATTTCTTATGTCAGTTTTCACCACTTTGCCCAAGCTCCGGAACAACAAACTGAACGCCGCAAACGGTAAGTGCACATCGGCACGACCTTGAAAAAACCGAAAGGTAAGCGCATTGTCACAACGGGTGTACCGAAAAACATGACACCATCCGTTCTGACCGCAGCATTCCAAACTTCTGTGACGTCACATCCTGTTTCACGAAAAGACCCAAATTTCTCCGAAACGAAAAGAGAAGGACCTTAACAAATACCCAGGTGCACAACTACAATGTATCGGACACCTGAGGGACCCAGTCGCGAGAGCCTACTACCCACCACTTTTCCGGTACGCCCGTTAGTAATTTTTTACATCCCGAAAACTATGTCCCGGTACTCAGGTACCGAGACAAAAAGAAATCAAGCTGCATGAAAGCCATACTAACCCAGTCTGGAGAGAATCCAATCAATGATATCCTGCAATACTTTTTTTGAATTGTCTTCCAATTCATGAAGCAGAGTGTGTCCCATATCAGGGTACGTCTAAACATAACAGTACCATCAGACGTTCACAAGTGTCTATCCACTTTGCCATACTTTAAACGTTTTGTCTGCGCTCTGAGCCTTTTCGATAAGCATCTCTGATCCAGCTTTCAGTACCACCTGATCACCATCACCATGAAGTACAATAAAAGAAAACTTGATTTCTTCCATCCGACTTTGAATCTCCCTAAAAGCGGCGAGGGATCGCATGGCCTGTCTCGCTTTCACCCCGCCGTGCCACACAAGGGGATCATTGACATAGCTCTCCACTTCCTTCTTGTTCCGACTTAATTTCTCTGGGGGTAGCACACCCAAAGAGAACTGCGGAGCCACAGAAGCTAGCAAGCGACCAACAAAAATCTAAAAATTCAAAGTCAAAAAGACATTTCAAAAACACTGAATATACTCGACAAGCAGTTGCTTCTTTCGGATCGATCAGTATAGCCGGAGCAATGAGAACAACTCCTGCAAATAATTCGGGATTGTTGAGAGCAGTGACCAGGGCGACCGCGCCTCCCTAGCAAACAAAATAGCGCTAAGCGGAAGTAGACTCCCACTCCTTACCATCGATTGGCCGAAAAGAAACAGAGGAATGTTTGGATGTTCCTTCCGTACTTCGTTGATTTGAAGCAAAACGTCCTGATCGTAGTAATGAAAGTCGTCGACGTCGACGCGAATGCCCTCGCTTCGACCGTGACCCACTGACGAGAAAGTATAATTCGAAAATGTCGTCCTTTTTTTCGCTTACCTAAGTCCTGGCCGAAAACTAAGAACGACTTTTCGGCAAAGGCTTCGGCTAAGACCGCGAAGCGATCAACGTGTTCTCCGATGCCGTGGACAATGCACAGAAGAGCTCTAAAGTCGCTAAGAAACCGCTAGCTGAGACTCGGAATAGGAGGCACCTTGGATTGGAACGAGGCAGCCAGCGTTTGACAAACAACTTCTCTCCTCTTGCATTCGTAAGAGACGATTCGACGGTAGAGGAATCCATCACACGAATTGAGTCACGTGATGTAGGTCTACTACGCGGCTCGATAGGGAACGTATGATGTCACAGGCACAAAGCGTTCTTCAAATGTCTTCCATAGCTCTGTCGATAAGTGAAAGATCCTCGACGTGGTGCGGCAGAGTGACCCTCATGTTGAAATCTCCGTTTTCTTGAATAACGCGAATCGTTCTGTCGGCAATTGGATGCCCTGCCCAGGCCCTTCTAGTCACCTACAAGACAGCAATTCAAAATCTCTACTATAGCAAATCTCTGCTTAGTATACTCCATTTGAAACGTCCCACACAAGCATAGACCTCGATCGGTCACAAGCTTCCTGCAACACAGATAATCCTCAACAGATATTATGAGTGCATTCGTATTCCCATTACGTCACTTCCATCCAAAACAAGTCCAAAACCTCCATTGACAACTTCTCCCCTAAAGAAAATAACATCAAACGTTTTCTAAACGAAGCAGTGCATACCAGCCAACACCACCGCCATTGTGCAATGCAACCCACGTAGCCCCGCGAAACGCGTCTCCTATCACATTCTGTACAGCCATATCTAAAGAAATTTCCTAACTTCGCCTCCCACGTGATGGCTATACAGTATTTACCCGCGCAAAACATTGATCCGTCCTTAATATTTGACGTTTCTCGGAAAGGACTACGTAAACAGGAGCCATTCTAGACCAACCTACAGGGAATTGCTAAGAAAAACCTGTCCGTGCCGCTCACATCATGATGATCTCGACTAATTACGACAGGACCCTAAAGTAAACGTTGATGGCGCGCCGCAGTTCACATCTGCCCATACGCACTTTCAGTTTTCCTTCAGAAACGGCCTGATTGAAGGCTTTGGCCAATGCCAATCGGCCAGATAAATCACTGTACAAAATACGAGCCTGGGAGCCTACGACCTTCAAAACATGCGAGATCAAATAGAAAAATTATGCTAAAAAATTCAACATACCAAATTGTGCTTTCCAGCCTCTCTTATCCACTTCAAGTTATCTTCGTACTGTATTCTGACGTCATGAGGAGCTGTTTATCAGAACCGTGATTACGCGCTGTTTTCACGGAGAAACAGAGACTCACGTTCTGAAGCAACCAGTCCTTCGAGAACGTGAGCCGCTATTGCATCAGTCTGCTCCAAATCTACACCCAACCCAGACGTGCACACCCATCTAGGCATAATCTTTTCGAGAGAGTCTCTCCTGAACGCGTGGTTATGGTTATCATCTACCTGAATGGCCCAAAACCACCCGAGAAGATTTCGCTAAGTATCATCCAAACGTTAGAACTAAAACTTCCATAGGCTCTCGACGTACCCCATGATGTCTTCTACGTACGACGGATATCTGAACGTATTATCGCCTTTGCTTTTGACCTCAGCTCCTACGTTGTAAAAGAGCTATTGCACGTTAAAATTTAATGCTATTTTCTCCTACCCGCTTTTCCCGCTTCCAGCAAGAAAGCGTTACCATAATCCCAAAATTTCATTCCTTTTGATGTCAAGTAGTTTACAGCGCGAACTTGACGACGTAAGCTTCGATCAATTAATGAATGAATTATTTTGACAATCGAAGCATTGCTGGTACAGTACCTCTCTTGAATTAAGTTAACAAACTTTTTCTCGTCCTTTGCAAGTAGATCCTGAGCTTGCTCCAACGTAAACTAAAATCCCAACTTTATATGGTAAAAAGAGAAGTGCCTAGGATCTTACGCCAACGGGCCAGTAGCCACCTCGGTACGGATTGTGCAAAGACGTCTGGTCAGATCCCAAATCAGCCAGCAGTTCGCCAGTAGCTTCATGTTCACTAACTATCTTTTCCCTATGTGAATAAAGGCACTGCCATTGTATTATGCACGTTCTTCAAATTTCATCTTACCAGAGGTCAACTATATTTCCCAAATAGCCAATGCTGACTGCACGTCGTTCAGAACGAGCGGCTCTAAAAACGACGTAGCACAGAAGAAATGCGCTCCCTCATTGTGCGCTCACCGAATTCTGGCTATACAGTCATCAAGATCTTTGGCTTTTTCCATGAGCCACCTATGAACAACAGTCAGATGCATATAACGTAAGGTGAGCGCATTGGCACCCTTGCTCCCAACGCTTATTCAACGCTGCTTCGCTGACCTATCAATGAGCTAGTGTGTCAACTTTCTATTTTGTATCTTATACTAACCTCTGCTATGACTCCGACACATCCGCAAATAGCAGCTGCTTTGGCTTGAGCTCCACTCATGCCACCCAGCCCAGACGTGACAAAAACCTCAAAGAAACTGGTCACACAAAGTATGAAAGCACTTCACCCTATACTTTTCCAGCAAGACTTTCAACACCTAGATATTTTCGTCCAGCATTCAGCAAAGTCAACTATATGAAACTTGTGTTGTAGCAGCTGGCTGAGAAGAATCGACGACTGGCTCACCGTTGTTCCATGTACAATACCCTGCGGTCCAATGTAGCAATAACTACCGGCTGTCATTTGCCCGTACCTAGAGTGGACTACAATAGACTGGCTAATCCAAGACGTGAACCTCAACGTACATGGAAACGCCCAATGCAAACATTTTTTCATACTGCTCCTTTGACGAATAGTTGGGGATGACCTACAGAGAGAAAATGTCATACAAATCTTTTAAAAAGAGCTTCCTCCCCCCTCTTCCTCACTATTCCATTGCTGAGAACCAAACGCGGTGCATTCTTCGAACTAGGATACAATCCCTGAGGATGTCCCGAGCACATCACCAACGTCTGCTCATTCGTCATCTCAGCAAGATAATTCATAACCAACCAAAACTACAGCAGTACAGTGCCCTCATCAACATTGAGCTTGATCATCGTCTCCCACCTGTGCCCAATTGGACAACACCTGACCGTTTCCACCGTACGTGACCAATTCGTGAGGATATTGAGCGACACGCGGATCCAAATTGTTCATCAGCATGTGCATGATGGCGGCTGCCTGCTTGCTTTTAGTCGGATACTCGTCGATGGGATAAGCTCTGAGTGATTTTTTTGCTGAAGATTATCGTACAGTCTTTCTATCTCGTACCTCATATCTATCTCTGGTCTAAATCTGTACATGTAGATATGTCCGTGCGTTGCCAGTTCTGTGGCGAATTCCTTTGCCAGTGTCTCGTGAAACTCGGTTGGAAAGTATCGCAGAGCATTGCACAGGGCTTGCTAGTGAAGACAAATCGATGATAAACTCGTGATACTATTCTTTTTGGCGTCGTTGCACCTTTTCCTCCTCTTTCGTCAGCTTCGGAGTTCGAACTGGAGCGTGCGGAACCGTAGGATCTCTCGGACGCGGCTGCGGAATAGGATGAAGAGGCAAGCCAGCGCAAATCTCTTTCAACGACGACATCGCGCAATGGAAGACGCACCGAGTCGCAGTCTGTTGCCACGGCGCGTAGATTAGGCAAACAAATCACGTATGCATGCAATCACCTTGGAGAGGAATTTCTGCTTTCTTTTCCCTCCCAATGAACCGTCCCGTGTCTCCAGACGAGACGAAAATCTGCTGCCAATACGAAATGTCAAGTTTCGCCGAATTCAAGCATTTCGTCCGCTGGTTCTGGTTCCAAGTAGCCGCCAGCATCGTCGTCATGGCTCTCGGCTTGTCTCTCACCGCATCGTGGCGTCCGCAACGCATCACCGTCGGCGGTGTCTCTCTCGACGTCGCATTTCAAAGTTACTGGCCGGGATGCCTTTTTCTCTTCGCCTCCACGATCGGACTTTCCATCGTTTCAACACTGTACCGACGCAACGCGCAATTCTGTCTCGTTGTCTCGTACGAACTCTTATCCGTTGTCGCGACGCTCGCCGCGCTCGCCATGGGGATCGTTTGCGCCGCCGTCGCGTCCAAACTCGCCGGACTGTCCGAGTGCAAGACTCTTGATCGTGAGGACTTTTATTACACGAACTACGGTCCGTCGTGCTATTGCACCGACGGACCGGCGACTGGAGACGGATCGCGAGAGAATGAATTCATTTTTCGGGACGACTGCGACGATGTGCTGGGCAAGACAACGGATCTAATGATCGTTCAGACGTGCTTCCTTATGTTTATTTCCGTCATGGGAATGGCATCGTCGTATCTCGGATGTTATATGCTTCCTTATTCGTCGACGATTACCCAAGAACGAACCGAAATCGAGAATGGTCCTCGGGGAGAAGTGTAGCTTAGAATGAAATTATGAACCAGTCAACTGTACCTCAGAGCTCATCATAGAATTCTTCCTGTTTTTCCAAAAAAAGAGGTCATCAGTTTGTCTTTACATAAGAGAAAACGCTTCGTATCCTAGCGTTGTCATGACCGATTCGCACACCGATTCAATTTCGCGTATCTGCCTCAACGTCAACTTCTCCTTCCACGCGCTCGTCGTGTCGGCATCCACCTGCCGATCGGGACCGACGCGAAACATGCCCGTGCCCGTACTCTGCAAAATCCAATGCTCCGACAAAAACGGCAACGAACCGCCGACGAACCGATAGATGGTCTCTGCCGTCGCGGCCGGTTTTTCAATTAAATCCTCAAATCGAACGAGTAGGTAGTTCGTTTGCGGTAACTGTTGGTTAATTCGAATCGCCGCCGCCGTATTCGCTTTCCAAAGTAAAGCCAATTGCTTTACGGGTCCGACTTTCGTTTTTAGGTCGTCGTTGTCGTTGTCGTCGTCGTAGAGCGATCGTAAGTCGTCGTATTCGAATGCGTAGCGACCGCGACATCGGCCCGCCTGGCGAGCAAAGAGCGCTTGCAGGCGTTCCTCGATTTTCCAGCGACGAAATCGATCTTCCCTTTTGTCGAGAATCGTCGAAATCCAACTGCGCGGATCGCGAACGACGTAGATCATTTTCGCCGTCGATCCGAGAACGCTGTGAAGCCACGGCAATTTCAAATTCCAGCTTGCACTCGACGACGTCAGAACGACGAGCGAATTGGGATACTTCGTCTTGTGCGCTTTTAGCGTCTTAAGACGCACTTTGACCTCGGCGGTCAAAACGACGTCTTTGGGCGGATCGAGATAAACCTCGGGGTTCGAGTAAAACGACTTGAACCAGCCGGCGATGAGCGGAAACGTCTGCCGATTCGGATGCCATTCGCACGCGTCGACGAACGGATCGACGGCGACTTCCTTCGCGGGCGGCTGCAGTCCGGACGAAGGAAAGACGGTGCTAAGAAAGTCGGGTCGATTCTCGAATAGACCGCTGACGAGCTCGGCACCGAAGCCGAGAAAGGACGTGACAAAGACTCGAGGATACGGCGATTCCATTGAGTCGATTGCAAGCAAACGACGTCTCCCGTCTTCCTCTTCGTCCTCTTCTATCTCCACTCCATCTTCATCGTCTTCGTCTTCTTCTTCGTAATCGTCTTCGTCGTACTCTTCGTCTTCGTCTTCGTCGTACGCTTCGTCGTGCGCTTCGGCGTGCGCTTCGTCGTCGTCGACGTAGTTCTTGTCTTCCTTAACTCGATCCTTTGCCGTTTCAGGACGGCTTCGGGGCTGAGGCGACGACAACTCGTTGACGGCGACAGCGATCAACGCGGCAAACAAAATCAAAAAAACAACGCACACCAGCGATTTTCTTCGAATCCTTCGAGGACGCTTGACACTTCGAGCGACAAGCAAAAGCAGCGCCCCACCGACGAATAAAAGCAATATCGTTCTGCCGTTTCCAGAGACAACGACGGGAGATTTTTTTTCGTCTACTAGCCTTTCGGCTTTTCCCGCCGCACGTTTGTGAAGCGGCACAGAAACGTCTCTCTTCAAAACAGATCGCGCCGACGGCAAAGACAACGACGCCGCCGCCGACGACGACGAAACGATGTCGACGCCAAATCGAATATGTCGTCCCGACGTCGAATCGATTCGCGCGTATCCTAAAAAGCCGAGCAAACCGAAACGCAATCGCGGATCTTCGTGGGCCGTGGCGACGCTGACGGTCACCGTCTCGGCGTCCATGACGACTTCAATAACGACGCCAGCGTCGACGCTCTTTAAAAATCGCATCTCTTTGAACTTTGACGACGGTCCGACGAATGCGTAGACCGTGCGAGTTACGGATCGTCGCAGCGGCACGGAAACGTTGAGAAAATTCGTCTTTCGCGTACCGAACTCGGCGTGATATTCCGTCGATCCCGTCGTCGCTTTCACGGCGTCGACGCCGGCCGTCGAAATCCAACGCACGCGAAAACGATCGTCGCCCTCGTTCAAATAAGCCGCGCCGGCGACGACTTTAAACGGCTCGTGAATATTATGAAAGTAAGCGTTGGACGTTGTCAATTTGCTATCGGGACCCAAAGCGACGTGATCGAAAACGAGAAGCGTGTCGTCGTCGAGAAGAACTATGGCCCGATAGACGCTCTCCAGGTGAAGACTCGACGGATAGGCGCCGAGCGCTTCGCCGTTAGCGAACATGGTGTTTTCGTATTCGTTCGCCGATATGAGTTCGGCCCACGTGCGCTCCTCTCTCATGTTGTCCTTCCACTTGAGCCACTTTTCGCACTCGCCGTTCTGACCTCGATGCGGCGACGGACAGCCGGCGCCGTCGACGACGTAACCGAACGTAAGAACGTTGTTCAGATACGTGTATTTGGGCCCGTAGAAGGCCTCGGTGACGAAGGGACGACCGCGCGGAAAGAAGACGAACGAATTTTGATCGGGATGCTCGTGACCGGGATTGAGATTCCACCAGCCGCGCAGCCAATCGTACGTGTGTTGCACGAGCGTCGCGTGCACGGCGCGACCCATGAGCGCGCTCGATTTGAACGAGACGAACGTCGTGCCGGACGGATGCCCGGCGCCGTACGTCGTCACGCCCCAGTCGCTGAATCGAACCAACTTGCCGAAATGTTTCGACGCAAACGGCGACGTTTCGCCGAGAGACGGATCGTAGAAAACGTACTCCGTGTGCAGCGTGCACCACTTGTGCGCGCGCGCCGGTCCCAGCGGTCCGGACGTCGCGCGATTTTGTCGAACGCGCGACGCCAACCAATTGCCCAATCCATTCTTCATGATAAAACTATCGAGGAAGACCAATTGACTTTCGGGCCCGTAGAACCACGTACGACTCGAATCGGCAATTCCAACCGTTTCTTTATAGCCCGGCAGCACGGTTGCCAAGTAGAACTGATAATGTTTATGCAGCCATGTGTTCTTTGAGTAATCCGTCCGGAGATGACGTTTGGCTAAATAGACGTACTGCGTCACAGATCGAGCCGTGTAGCTTCCGTAGGTGACGCCCTCGGCGAGCGATCCGTCGACGACAAGATTCAATAATTTCATGGTTCGATCCATGAGCAAAACGGAGGTGTCGCGCCACTGACGGGCGCGTCGATCGTGCGGCATAATGACGAGCGTGGCGAGAAAAAGCGCAACGACGTTCGTCGCCACGTGGTTGTGTATATACGTCGTTCCCCACGTTGCACTTCGCGCGCGCATGAAATGACGAGACGTCACGCGCATGATTCGCGCGAGATAGACGTCGCGTCGACGCGCGTTCATGCGTCGATAAAGGAGATCGTAGGCGGTGGCGAATCCGACGAGCGAGTGCGATACGGGTACGTCGTCGGACGGATTCGCTTTGATTTTCCAATTCGGTAGCCGTTCCATGCGATCCATGTAGACGAGAGTGAGATTGAGTAGGACGTGATCGGCGGGCGTCAGGGCGCAGTACATCGAGAGAGCGCCGAGATGATTTCCGTAGTGTTCGTTCCACGAGCTCGCGAATTCGTCCCAGTCGAGCGGCGGAAAGAAATCCTTCGGTTTCTTTTTGAATTCGTTCGCCAGTTCGGCGAGACGTTCGTAGATGTGTCGATGGGTCGTTTTCGTCTTTTGGCGAAGTATTTCGAGCTCGTCGCTATCGAAATAGAGCATCGGGTGGAGTTCGGGGTCTTGAAAGGCGCCTACAGGCGCGCGATGAACGACTACTGCTAAGCAGACGACAAGAACGATCATCGCGACAGAGAAGACAAATACATTAGGCTTCTATTGTTCTCCTGTCTGGATTGGGACTCGGGGGAACAAAATTATACGGGAGTTACTGGTCCCGTAGACAGTAGGCACAATATGTCGCTTCCTCCTGCATTACAGGCGAGATTGCTGAAGAGAGGCATAATTAAAGGTTGGGAAGATGTTCTAAACGCTATTGACGTTGTCATTTGGTATCTTGCAGACAGCGGAGCATCGAATGAAGGCGACAGTAATGTGAGGCAATGTAGGCGCGCGGATGGCGTGCTAATTTATCACAATTTCTTTTTTTTAGATCGGTGTGGACTGGAAGGAAGTGCCTGACATTGAAAGGTGTGCACATAGAAATAGAATTCTGCTAGTCTACATGACTTACTATGCAGTGGCTTTTACTACTGGTGGAACGTGATAACGGGAAAAGTTACTTGGCTGCCTCCTGGAGGTGCTTTGACTTTTAATATAAGTGTAATAACAAACCAGATATTATCCAGGAAGGAAAGATCCAACAAACAAGGAAGAAGAATTGAGAACACAAAGGCCAGCACCCTACAGCAAGAGCAGAGAACAAAGAGGTACGTACGTACAGTACTGCTAAATTTATATAAAATGAGCGGTCAATAATTTGGTTTAGATGCAAGAAAAGGAAAGGCAAAATCGGGCAAAGATGATCTAGATCCAATGGATCCGGCATCTTACGCTGACGTCCCAAGGTGACTGACTACTACGGAAATTTAAAATTAGGCGCTCAAACTGATTCTGTTTTACTCTACAGAGGTGATTGGGCCAGTGGCCTACAAGACGAAGGAAACGTCAGAACGGGTGCAGACACGACGGCCAGCGGTCCACTGTTCCAAGTAAGACCATACCCGTCACCAGGAGCAGTCTTAAGAATGAACTCAACGGAAAAAGAGTCAAACGTACCGTCCATAGGACCCACGAAAAATACTACTTAATTAATTAAAGAGCAAAACCAGAAGGCAGAATTTAATTCATTAATCGAAAAAGGCATCTCACGATAATTTACAATTACCACTTCGTCTCTCCCTTCGACGAAATTGCACCTGCCTCTGATGAAAACGATCTAGACTAGGCGGCGGCGACGACGCCCTTCGCGGCGGTGGCGGTCGAGGTGGCGGCCGAGTAGAGAGCGACATGCTCCGCTCCATTTGCCGTCGATTCAACGGCATGATCCCAACAGGCGATGACCTTGAACTGTGCGTCGCTCTCTGATTGTCGCCGGCTCCGCCAATCGCCTCCTCGCCGACGCGTCGCAATCTCGGTCGACCCAGCATTGTTTGCCGTCTCGGCGGTGCCGCCGCCGCCGCCGCCGCCGCCGCCGTCGTCTCCGCATTTCCATCCATGTACAAACCTACTGCCGCCTCTAGATTGCCGTTCGTCAGGCGAAGATACTGTCGCGCTTCGGCCGGAGTGGCGGCGGCAATCGAACAGAACGCTTCCTCGTTGCTGAACAGGTACTCGACTGCCGGCATTGAGTGGCGTCGCGGATCGGCGACAGACGCGTTTCCGCGATGATGATGATGATGGTGATGATGCGTCGCCGATCCTCGTCGTCCTTGACGATATCGGCGTCGCAGCTGAAGCGAATCGAACATGGCCGTGCACGCGTCAACGGGATCTTCGTCGGAGCTGTCGGCAGGGGCAGCAGCGACAAGGGATTGATGCCTACGCGGCGAATGAACGCGTCGTTGACGCCGATTGACGCCGCACGCTTCGGCGTACGACGGTGGAGGATCTGCAATGGTGGATGCTGCCGCCTCTACCGTCGCTGACGCTTCGACTTGTTCGGCTTCCACCGCCGTCACCGCCGCCGTCGCCGTCCCCTCGTCGGAATTTGATTGTCGTTCCTGTGGAAATGTGAGCAGGCTTACGGAGATGGGAGGAGCGGGTGCCGAAGCCGAAGTGACGACCGTTTCGGTTGTTGGCTCGGTTGCCTCTCTTGTCGTCGTCGTCGTCGTCGTCGTCGTCGTCGTCATCGCCGTCGTCGTCGTTGTATCCTCGGTGGGAAACTCCTCCCTGGGAAATTCGTTCTCGTTTTCTCTTTCTTCTATTGTAGAGTTCTCTCGCCGCTCCTCAGACAGACTTTCCGTTTCGGCAACGACTCTTGTCCTCATTCTTTCTGGCGGCTCAAGAAATGTTACGACGTCTGAGAGCGTGGGACGATCGGCTGCATTCGTACTAAGGCATCGTTCCACAAAACTTATTAGCTCGTTTGGATACTAAAGAGATGTGACTTAGGTACAAAGACTTGGTACATAATTGGGCTCACTGTTAGGGATAGAAGTCGTTCTCTAATACTATTCGATGCTTCGTCAGACAGAATGTCTCCTTTCGATAAATAAACACGTTATTTAAATCTACTCATAGTTCATATTTTCTACCTGTCATCAGTTGCCATGCCAATAATCCTATAACCCACGAATGACAGCAACTCGAATCTTGAATATCAGAAGAACGCAAGACGTTCAAAAAATCCGTCAGAATAATGTGGCCAGATGAAGTCACCTATGAAAACAGAGACTATTAGATGGAATACACTTAGAAGGCAAAATGACGTCTCTCACTCGAATTGAGTCCACGTCAAGATGCATCAAAATCAAGCCTGCTCTCTCTAACTCAAGCAACACTCCGCAAACGTCCAAAAGTAACCGCTTTACCGTAGAAAATTGTACAGGACGACACGCATCCTGTTCGGAAAAATTAATTAATCAATAATAGCAAAGCCATTCATTTCAATTAACGAAAAAAAAAAGAAATTTGCCTTGAGAAAAGAGGCGAGACGAAGAGGATGATGATCGAAGACGAGCACCGTTCCGCTGCCGTGTTCTCGCACCGATTCGCCCAAAACGGAATCCTTGAGTAGAGCCCGCGTTCGATCGGGCGCGAAATCGTCGTCGTCGACGTCGAATCGCGTCCAATATCGCACGATATTCGAATGCCGCGGCACGGCGATGACGAGAACGAGCGCGCGCGCGACGTCCGCGTCGATTTCGCCGCGTCGCTTCGCCGATGCGATCGATTCGAGCGGATCGGCGTCGTCGAGAAGTCGGACGTCGTTCGCGTCGACGAATAAGAGTTCGCGCGGTTCTCCGGGTGAATCGGCGAGTCGTGCGACGACTCGACGCGTTCCCTTGGAAAGGGGTGATTGGATTGCCATAAAGAAACCGGCCAATTTCGCGTTCTTTATCGCAGCCCATTCGGCTAATTCGGTTCGATCGAACGCTCGTGTCGCCGATTGTTGCGTGGCTAATTTGACGACAAGGTCGTCGTTTTCGAGAACGTCTTCCAGACAGACGACGCCACACCCACTCTTATCCTCCGCTATTTCGATCGCCTCGCTTTCGGCGATGCCAAATCGCGACTTCAAAAGATCGACGAACTTTTCCCACGTCGACTCGGATGGAACGACGATGCGCAAGCGCCTCGGCGAACCTTCTCGAGCGACGCGGACGATAAACGCAGGTCTTTCGGAAGTCATTGAAGAACAATACGCGACGCGCGCGCGCGCGCACTGGGGAGGAATGCTCGTCTGAATAAACGTACACAACACGTGCATGCCTTACGAGTTTACTTCATTCCGGACTCAACAACAGCCCGTGAGAAAAACGAATTACAACAACGTAATAGAACCCCAAACGTCAGTAAATAATACTTATAGAGAAATGGACCTGCAACAGTTTCGAGAACACGATCCAACGTTCTTGCAGCCGCTGGCCGTCTCAGCAAAAGGTCCATCTGTTATGTTATCACAATAGTAAAATTCCTCGTGATTCAAACTGTGACAGGTATCAACGAGCTCAGTCAAGCCGTTGCCGGATACGTTGGGGCAACCCGACAAATCAAGCTGCTCCAAAGCGGGAAGACCGATCCCACAGGCCAGGAATCTAAATAGAACGAATTAGAGAGAAACGTTCACGGATCAACTCAATTCCTACTTCAATCCTTCATCTGTTATTTGGCAGCATCCAGACAGACGAAGCACGGAGAGCAAATGTTGGCCGGAACGTCGGCTCTTGCGTTTTTGGCACGTGCAAGAGGAGCAAGATAACGAAGAGCCAAGAGAAGGCTTGCCAAGTGTTGAAGCCAAGTGCTTGAGACCCCTATCTGTTATTCCCTGACACATACTGACGTCCACGTGAACAAAGGGAATCCCATGAGACCAAGTATCAAGGCTAGATAAAGAAATTTAGTACACTACTGTAGTAGTCTCTCTAAAACCATTATTACCATCTGAATCCCATATCAGAAACGCTTGTATATGATACGTCAAGATATTCCAAATAAGGACAATGCTTCAGAATCTGCCTCAACTAAGAAAAATCAAAATTAAAACCTCGCCATAAATTTACGTTTTCTTTCTTACGTATCCGTTGGTTAATGCTGTGCTTCCGCTCAGATCCAATTTTCGAACTGACCATCCAACGCGTGGCAACAAATGCTTGACAAGTCCGTCCAAAATTCGAATCTCAGACAGAATTTTTCCGCTCTTCTCCTCCTCTTCGTCGTCACTTTTCTTCCAATCCAATTCCAAACTTGCAATTTCGGTCTCCGCCTCTTCTTCTTCGCTCATAGAAGCAATCTGAAACGTCCAATCACCGCGCGCCCATTTCTTTGGGCACACGTTCGTCCACAGGGAAGAATCGCGCGAGACGGCATTCCACGATTTGGATACCATTCCGCAACGAAGCAAGTCCTTGGGACCGAGAAACTGAAAAACGCGAAGCCAAACTTCCGGAGGCAAACTAGCAATGGCTCGCTGCCGCCGAATTTCCCTCTCGACTAAAAAAAAGAAAATAGAAAAAAAATCGCACGCGAGACATCACGCTCAAAATCGATGTGACTCACCAACATTCCACTGGTCAAGAAGAAGTTGTTCTTGACTCAACTAAAATATGTGTCAATTTTTTGACGTATTTTTTGTATGAGAATCTTACACTACTAATGGGAAGATTGTGCAATCGTAGCACGTCGTTCTTCAACTGCTTTAACTCGTCTCGCGTAAAGTATTGCATCAATAACGGCTGAAGAATCTACATTCAAAAAAGAGTGGGGGCCCCCTTTTTTTCTTAACCCGAATGACGACAATTTAACGTCTACTAACCGACTCTTCCTCTTCCATGTGCGGAAAAAAGTCGACGGCGAAATCGTCGATTGCTCTTTTCAATCTTTCGCCGCATCGAACGCATTCGGTCGGCGATCGGAGATCTTCCTCTTTAAGCTGATTTATAAGGTGCGACATCGCTTCGATGCGGTGATCGCCGTGAATGTCGTCTTTCAAGTCGTGTTCCGCTTCGTCCGGCGGAGGCGTGGCATGGTTGGTGATCCTCGTGTGAAGATTGTCGAGAATGTGCTGATTTTCGATGCGTTCGTGGCTGCGAAACACGCGAAAGTTGTTGTCGACAAGACGGATAAGGGATTGGAGATCGAAAAAGTTGGAAAAGTTCGTTTTCGCCATCTAAAGAAAAGCCAATGACGCGTTCCAGCCAACAAATCGGTCGAAAATGTGTACCCGTCCGATAATTTCGTTCATAAGATGCTTCATGCGACTGTGAGGAAGACGAAAGACGTCGATTTCGGGCGGAGGACGCATGTTTGCGCTCACAAGAGCTATCCGGGACAGTCTGAATGATGACGCACTAACAAACCCGCCTCGTCGCCTCGCCACGAGCGTAAAGTCAGGACTGGATGAATTTTCTTCGCGTTGTTCAGCGAGGAGACCTTTCGGAGATTCAAAAGCAGGTTTCAAAAGATAGAACGTTGCTCTATTCCAGCAATAAGCTTGGAGACAGTCCTCTCCTCGTCGCAGCGCGACACGGACACGCTCACATCCTCGAGTTCTTGGCAGACGAGTGCCAAATAAGCCTTAGTCAAACCAACGCCGACGGAAAGTCAGCACTACACGAGGCAGCCTGCACAGAACAACCAGCATGCATTCGATATTTGTTGACCAAAAACGTAGACATTGATCCCTTGAAAAGAGCTGATTGGTCAGTGACCTCCATAATAAGTATTATTCCGGAAATTTAATTAATTGTAATTGAAGGACTCCCCTAATGATGGCCTGTAGCAAGCGCGTTTTGGAGTCCGTTGTTCTTCTTGTTCAAGCCGGTGCTGGGCTTGCCCTAAGGAACAAAGACGGTTGGACTTGCTTTCATATTGCTTGCAGAGAGGGAAATGTAGACATTTTGAATTATCTTCTCGATGTCAGTCCAAATTGTTGGGAGACGGTGAGCAAGAACGGGAGAAGCCCACTGCACACAGCGGCACTGCACAAGAAAACAAACGCAGTCAGAATTCTTCTTTCGAGGTAGCAAATTACGATATACTATAACGCCTCCATATTTCAAGTGTGCTTCACGTAGAATTTATAACTCCTAACATTATCCTAGGTGTAGGTACAGAAGAGATCAGAAGGACAGCTGTGGGGTTACTCCTCTTATGGATGCAGTAAGAGCCGATTCAACTGAAATAATCGAAACGTTGATAAAAGAGCAGAAGGTCATTTCTACGCTCCCTCGCTTTTAGTGCGCGTAGACAGTCCATGTGATAGGCAGATGTGAATGCATTAGACAGTTTGGGTCGTCAATCTATTCATCACGGAGCACAGTCTGGTTCCATAGCTGCTATTAGCCTGCTTCTTGATCACATGGTCTCGGTTAATGCCGAGACTACGAACACTGGAATGACGCCGTTGCTCTACGCAGCAAAAGTATGCAAAGCACGTCGTTTTTCTGTTTTTTTTTCTCATTGCAATTTGCAGGAGGGTCATCTAACGACTATTGAATATCTGCTTCAAAAGGGAGCTTCACTTCATAGCAAAGATCACAAAGGCAGAACGGGTGAGATTTGTAGACGTAAATTGTGTCGTTCGACTTCATCTTGCACCTAGTTCTTCACATGGCATCAAGTGGTGGACACTCTGAAATAATTTCCGTATTCTTGCTTAAATATGGGCTGCAAGACAGCGCCGACACTACCGGTCAGACTGCAAGAAGCGTGGCGAAAAACGAACAGACCGCAATACAGTTTGACCATCAGTTTTTAGACAAAGAGCCCGTTCACACCAGAGAGACATTCCCATAGCTTAGGCTTTACGTAGACAGCAGACCAATATTAAAATCCGACAGAGGCTGGGTTTCAAAAGTCCCCCCAGCATATGAATGGGTCACGAAAGCTTCATGGGTGGCACGATATCACGCGTTTGAGCAATTGGATCCACCAATCATACACAACAACGTCCTCCCACACCACGTGCAATGGCACGTCCCCCCAGCTCCGGAGCTCTCCCTATCTCGTTAGTGTGAAATCTTTCCTTCGCAGCTTGAGCTGCAGACACTCTAAATCGAACGTAGCAAAGAGGTGAAACTAGTTATAACGAATAGCGTTCCATATGAACCTCTCTTTCTTCGATCTAGTGGGGCGTACCCTTCCCTCGCCTTTTCTTCGCAATGTCCATGATGAAAAAGCTGAAACATCGGTTGTCGACGTCGTTGCTAAGCAATGGTAGACAACCGGGCGAGAAAGGACTTACCGCGTCGGCCTCCAGTTCGCGTCCCAACGGATACGAACCCGTCGCAAATGGAACGCCCAAGTTGAATGGTGAGGATTTCCGCCGGCAAATACGCCAGAAGGAGGAGCGAGGGAGTTTGCGTTCCAAAATGTTGCATGCTATTTCAAAAATTCGCTGTTTGGTGGGCCCGCCCTTTTGCGCGAAAAGGGGCACCACCCCCCGCTCCCCATTTACGAGTCCCCGCGTCACCTTTGACGGCGGTTGCTTTTTAGCTTCCGATGCGGCGGAAGAGTCGACGGATATTGTGCGCGAATTGGACGTGTCGCTGTTGAAAAAGAGAAGTCGCAAAGTCAGAGACAATCATCGATACACGTCACAGTCAAATTCATTTCTTGCGACTTAATTATTAGAATAGCTATCAAAAGAAGCGACGATCTATGCCCGTTATGATGCCGCCTACTCTTCCCGGCACGGAATATCGGCCGACGTCGCCTCAGTCGCTTTCCTCGATGGAATCGGGGTTCGCTTCGTTGCCTGCGTCGCCGAACCACGGGACTGTGGCACTTGACATGAAACTGCCCATGAGTCGAAGAACCAGAAGAGCGTCGCTGGTACGCAACTCGAACGTTCAGTTGATGTCAATTTTTATGACCGTTGGGGTTCATTTTTAGACTGACATGGGGTTTGGGAGAACGGAGACTTATGAAAAGTTGGAGAAGCTTGGAGAAGGAACTTATGCGACTGTCTTCAAGGGAAAGAGCAGGTAAGGATTACGCGAATAAACTAATAATTCTTTTCAATTTTATCCTATACGTGTAGTATTAATAACATGCTTGTGGCTTTGAAAGAAATTCGACTAGAGCACGAGGAAGGTGCACCGTGTACGGCAATAAGAGAAGGTGCGTGTGGAATGCTGAAGAAAGATTCTGAGTCACGCGTTTTGTGGCGGAAATTTTGTAGTTTCGCTTCTAAAGGATCTAAAGCACATAAATATTGTCACTCTTCACGACATCATTCATACGGATCGAACACTGACGCTGGTCTTTGAATATGCGGTAAGTAAGACCCACGACTATTCTCTTGCATTTGATTTTTTTTGTAAACAGGAAAGAGACCTGAAGCAGTACATGGACGATTGTGGCGGAATGATGAGCATGACCAACATCAGGGTACTCCAGTTACTCTCACAACAAAATAATTAATAATTTAATCTTTTCTGTATTTCTAGCTTTTTCTGTTTCAACTGCTTCGCGGATTGGACTACTGTCACAAGAGAAAGATTCTCCATCGAGATCTAAAGCCTCAAAATCTTCTCATCAACACCATAGGAGATCTCAAATTGGCAGACTTTGGCTTAGCTCGAGCCAAGTCCGTGCCTAGTAAAACGTATTCTAATGAAGTCGTCACTCTTTGGTATCGTCCACCCGACGTTCTTCTCGGCTCAGTTGAATACACTACCGCTATTGACATGTGGTACGCTCGCTAGCTACTACAATACAAGACTACAAAGAATCAGTCTTCTATTCTTATAGGGGAGTCGGTTGCATATTTTATGAAATGACAGCTGGGAGACCACTTTTTCCTGGATCTACCGTTGACGAGGAATTGAACTTGATATTCAAGGTACACTCCAAATTCATTGCTCACCCTCAGCGGTATACGTTTCTTTGATTCAGGTGTTGGGAACTCCTACTGAAGAAACGTGGCCTGGTATCACTTCAAACGCCGAATTTCAATCTCGTACGACTGTTGATATTATATTACTGCCTGCTTATTGTAATTCAAATTTTTTTATAGATAATTTTCGTAACTATAAGACGGAGCGGTTTTCAAAGTATGCTCCTCGACTTGATGAAGACGGCTACAATCTCGTCACCAGTCTTCTTCAAGTAAACCCATAAAACAAACGAATTTTTTATCTATATATTGATTGCAAATTCCAGTTTGAAAACAAAAAGAGAAAGTTGGCCAAGGAAGCGATGATGCATCCCTTTTTTACTTGTCTGGGCGAAAAAGTGCACATCCTTCCCGACAGTAAGCCTACTATTATTTTTTATAATCTTGTTTGAAAATTATCATTATTATAGCAATATCAATTTTCACGGTGGAAGGACTCAAACTTGTTCCCGACCCAGGTTTCAGATCCAAGCAGATGGCAAACATGTCTGTTCATGGAAAAGGTGACTCAATTATCATGCAGCCTTCGAGCTTTTGAATCTTCCTCTAGGTCGCCGTGTGAGTTTGGCATTTTGACGTGATCAAGTTGTAAAAATGAAACATTATCAGTGCTGGCACTGCCCCTATTTTTTTTTCGTCATTTGAGTATTTTTTTTAGTGTGAGGAAATATAGACCCCTCCCCCGCTCCGTCCGGACACTCGTGAGCAACTTGCCGCATGCGCATTGCGCGAAAATTAAGTCCAAAATGGCGTCAGCCTCTCTAAAGTCGTCGATCAAAATGGGAGCAGAAATTCGCCTAACAACCTACTTAGAAGAGACTATTACAGGCGAAGTGGAGGCTTACGACGCTCAAAACGATCTCGTAGTAATCAGTATCCTCCTAATTCGGCCAATAAATCGAATAGAAAACATTTTCCTTGACGCGCGCGCGTAGAATCGTACGTAAGCCCGAAATGCTACGATTATCACGTCGTAAATCTAACCTACGTAACGCTCGAACGCGTAAACGAGCCCGATCCGGCGCTCGTCGAAGCGAATCGTCCGTCTATCGACATTTCGAAAGCGCGCGATCGAGCGGCGCGCGAAATCGAGAAGAAGATATGCGAGGCGAAGCGGCGAGCGAACCCGGATGCGGATCGACGCGCTCGCGCCGTATTTCAAGCCGTCGACAAAATGTGAGAAGGCGAATGTCGGCGTTTGCGCGCGCACTCGAACTCGTGAATGAAATACACTCTAGACTGAAATGCGAATGGATGAAGAACGATATAGACGTTCTAGACGGAGCGGCCGTTATTCGTGCGCCGTTTTCGTCCGATTGCGTCGAAGGAGAACCTCGAACCGTTGCTCAAGTGCGAAAAATAGTGAGTGTAAATTTGGGTGGGCGTGGTCCGACTTTGTGATGATCATCTATGTACTTCTCTAGCTTAGTAAGCTCAGTTCGACTATTGAGTAGTATGAACGGGTAAAAGAACATCATATTGGTGAGAAAAATGAAACTACAGTACTCGATAAAAAAAAAAAACCCTAGTTCTAGTCTTGTGACAGCATTTAAAATCGTTGTAAACAAATGTTTTACAAGGAAGAAGAGCTCTTCTTTCAGTTTTAACGTTGCAGTGCCAATTGTTTCTTGAGGGACGCGGGCATTTCTGGTGGGGGTGGTCGCGGCATACGAAACGTCACTTTGAAAGAGTCGTAGATGAACCACTGCATAGACGTTAGCGCTCCGACCATCAAGATTCGCGTTCCCAAACCATTCCACAATCCTGACGTTTTTAATTAACAATAATATGATAATAGCGGTATTATTCTGCATGCCTTTCCATCCCAATGCTTTTGCCGTCTGAATGGCCGTGCTGCCTGTATCAGAATTCAGTTTGGAGACGATGCTGTCAAACGGGTGGCTAACGATAGCGCAGAAGACCCCAGCTAAATACATAAAGTCACAGTAGTGAAAACCCTACCGTCCCCTGCCATTCTGTACCGATATATCCAGCAGCAAAGGTGACTAGGAGCTGCTCCGCTTTGCTACACTCGTCTCTACAGTAAAGCGTTTAGATGAAATGTTCGCTACGTTTAAATAAAGTCTGCCTTTTCTTAGGAACAACGTATTTATAGAGAGCTTCGACCGTTCTCTCAAAGCAGGCAAATTTCATCATTGTATAGGGAATTTGGCGGCCCCACAAAGGACCGATACCCTTATAGAAGCTATGGGACGATAATGCATTTAGATATCAGTCAGTATATTGTCTCCCTTACCCGACGATTCCTTCTTCTTTCCATATCCTTGGCACTCCTTTCCGCAGTGTCGTTTCCCAACGAGGCTGCGTTTGAATTCTCACTTTGACTGCTTCCATCGGAGCGAGAGCAATATCTGCAAAAAACTCGGCGCTAGCTGATGCGGCGAGATAGAGTGAAGTGCGCCAAACGTAGGCATGTTCCTAAACCCAAGAATAAACCACTTTATTGCAATCATCTTATTTTCTAGGACTTGCTTCGCCAAGAAGATTACTATAGAAACTTTTGAAAATTTCGTAGAAGCCAAATTTGCAGAGGCCTTGCATAGAATAGCCGGCTAATGTCGGTGCCCAGCCGAGAGCCAATCCGCGAAAGCCGCTCTCTTTCACCGAAACTTTGAAAGCCTTTATCAAGGATCCATATTTTTGAGGATCAACCTATATGTAGGCAAAGTCGAAATTTCAATTTTCTTGCATAGACTGCTGCTGGCCTGAATTCTGCTTTTGATCAAATCAAGAGGGACAACGGCCGTGTGAGTGAGACCGCAACTCAAAATTCCTCCAATACCGCATAGAGCGTAATATTTTCTTGATCCAAATTCGCAACTGTGTTCGGAGCTCGGCGTCGTTCCCTCGCACTTGGCTCGTAGTACAAAAGAGCTGCTCTTCATTTTTAGCGACAGTGGTGGCTACTGAGCTCTTTCTTATGAAACGGTTACAGTTACTACGGATCTTTTCTTATGCAACATCCTGTTGTATTTTTTGAAACGGTCCCGGATAATCTTCATGGACGACGACGACACCGCAGCAGCTACTGCTGTGGATTCAGATGCTTTGCCTGCGACTATTTGGAATTGGAATGATAAACCGAGAATGGTTGTGCAGCAAGCTGACGAATTCAAAAATGACAATTTTCTAAAAGGATGCAAATGGTAGAAGAGGCGACGTCACGCACTTGTTGCAGTGTATAACGCGTTGTTTGCATTTAGGTCTCCTGATGGCCTGTGCCTGATGACGTGCAGCAATGACAGTCGCATCAGACTTTTCAATTTACCCTATCAACTGCATCCATCTTACACAAAAGAAGATAGCAAAAATGAAACGACAGCTTCACTGGTTAGTCTTTTCTTTCTTTTCAAATATTTTTCTATTTTATTTAGGATTGTGTTCTACAAATGAGAGAACCAGAAGGTATCTATGACTACAACTGGTATCCTAGCATGAACTCGTCTTGCCCAGAGACTTGTTGGTAAGAACAAAAAAAAAGGAGAGTAAAGTCGCGTTATTTTTGTTCTGTCAAACAGTCTGATTTGCACCAGTAAAGACCAGCCAATCCATTTATGGGACGCATATAATGGATCGTTGAGAGCGTCCTATTGT
The DNA here is from genome assembly GCF_947507565.1 of Oscarella lobularis. Lineage (NCBI taxonomy): Eukaryota > Metazoa > Porifera > Homoscleromorpha > Homosclerophorida > Oscarellidae > Oscarella > Oscarella lobularis. The sequence continues at coordinate 2,587,571 of NC_089178.1, read as the reverse complement.
GCTTTCAATCATCTCGACGAAGTGATTTCCGCATATTCGTTGGGATTCACTCCAGATGCAAATCGTGTCTATGCGGGATATCGTGGAGAAATAAGAATTTTTGACGTGGCAAGACCAGGAAGGGCATCAAAGCATCAAAATACAAAGGGTATCATTTTAATAGCTCTAACTATTATTGGGAGATGACCACAGAATGTGTTTAGGTGTGCAACGAGGCATTATATCGTGTTTTGGTTTTCCTACGGATTTTAGAGATCTGTATGCTGCGGGTTCGTATGATCGATCGAGTAAGTTAGCACGTGTAAAAGCAATGCGCACTATTTATCTAATGCATTTTTGTATAGTTGGACTCTATAGTGACAGTGACGGATCTCACATTTGTTCCTTACTGGGCCACTCCGGCGGAGTCACCCATCTGTTATTTTCGAATGATGGAAATCGTTTATACTCAGGCGGAAGAAAGGTAAGTTAAGGCAGTAGAAAATATCTGTAAAAAAATGGATTGATTCTCTAAGGATAATGAGCTGTTATGCTGGGATATAAGACAACCCGGAGAAGTCCTGTTCAGAACTGAGAGAGCGGTGGAAACGAATCAGAGAATCTATTTTGATTTAGACAGGTCTTAGATTAGCACGCAAAGTTTTACATTTATAGTGACTATCGTTGAATAGAGGCGGAGATTGGCTAGTATCTGGTCAGCAATGCGGAAAAGTGCGTGTGTGGAAAGTTGGCAGTGACGAGGACTTCAAAGCAGATCAAGTTGCTTTGCCCTATTTTGAATTTGATTCTCATTTAAGTGCAGTCAACGGTGTGAGGTAAATGCTGTCTCTATGGAACACTATTTCCTGGTATAATTGTTCTAATCTGTAGCTTGCATCCGTATTTGCCACTATTGGCTACAGCATCGGGTCAAAGGGTTTTTAAAGATTTTGGCGATAGTGACAGTGAAAACGACGGCGAATTTACATCACCAGACAACAGTTTAAAAATTTGGTCAATAAAATAGAACTCGTGCTATCCGGGACATCAGAGCAATGGATCTCGCCGCCGTCAAAGCGAAATGCGTCGATTTTCTCGCCAGTCCAGAGAACGCCAATGCTCTAGTAGACATACTTGAATTCTCAGAGGTGAGCACGAGTCGAGAGGCGGGCGCAATATCGCGATAAAAGCGTCATTCGGAAGAACGAAGACAATTCGGTCGTTCGTGCGTCAATCAAGTCACTAAAGAAAGCGTGTAAGCATCTAATAGACACAGAAAGGGAAGCAGTTGTTGGAAAAGTAGTCGATCGAGGTAGAAATAGTCACAAAAACTATGGCTCAAAAAAATAGGAATTGTTGAGTAGAAAGCGCGTACGAGACATGGATTCGCGAAAAATATCGGGTCTGTCTTCGTCGTTTCTTTGAATTGACCAATCACGAGAATTCGTCTCTGCGGGTACCGCGACAAATTAAAAAAAGAAACAATCTCATTCGAAACGTAGAAACTTTCATTCGAATCTTTGTTGAAAGTTTGCATCGAAGAAGGGAGAGCGTTGTCGCAGGAAATCTACACGTTTCCCGTGGAGACATTTCAGTTTATCGTTCGTTCGGCGACCCATTACGATGCAACCGGCGATCTCATTCAAATTTTGGAAGAGAATTTGAGATACGACGACGTCAGATATCACACGCTGAGAGAACTAAAGTGAAAGAGAGTAGCTATGTTTTATATGGGGGAAGCGTTCTATGTGTCGTGGACATAGGAACGTTATAGAGATCGAAATGGAGAAGGGAAGCGGCGGGAGCGTCTCCTTTGTGACCAATTGCTTTCGTTTATTGCAAAGCGTCGAAATGCCGAGCTCGGGAAGCGATCTCACGGCCTTTCTCATTGGATCGCCTCCTGGTGGGGGAAAGATAGGGGAGACGATCGAGGATCGTCTTTGCATTGACGTTTGATTAGGAGAGGGAGAATGTGCCGTTGGCACGCGGAAGAAGAGACGTGCCGTGGCGCGAAAGCTTGCTAAACCCGTTCAGGATAAAGTGACCGTTCTTCTCGTAAGACATGGACACTTACTGTATATGTGGATTGATTAATTGTGATTTCTCTCTCGCGAAGGAACATCGTCGCTCGTTCGGCGACGCCTGGCTTGCTTTTCTTCGCTTTCCTCTGCCTAGTTCCGTCTACAAACGAGTTCTCGTGTCTTTGCACAAGACGGTCATGCCTCATTTGGTCGATCCTAAAGTATTAATTGATTTTCTAACCGACTCCTACAATATTGGCAAGTGGGAATAAAGAGATCTAATGCTGATTATCAAAATAGGTTTTACAGGGGGATCTGTTAGTCTTCTTGCATTGAACGGACTCTTTGTTCTTATTCAAGAGCACAACCTGTAAGAACGCTGCTTTTAGATGTAGGTCCGTCACGTCATTGAGATTTCTGTAGTGATTATCCGGATTTTTTCGTGAAATTGTACGCTCTGCTTGATCAGTCCATTTTTCACGCGAAATACGTAACGCGATTCTTTCGCCTTCTTGACGTCTTTCTCACGTCAAGGTGAGCTCATCACGTTGGCCAGAATTTCAAGTAGGTATTTGAATTCTTCTTCTTTAGTCATTTGCCTGCCTATTTAGTAGCGGCTTTTATCAAACGACTGGCAAGACTATCATTGACAGCTCCACCTTCAGGTATCGCGGGTCAGTTCTGAAATCGTTAATTAAACAGCGAGTTTTCTCAAGGAATAATTCTGGTTATTCCTTTTATTTGTAATTTGATCAAACGTCATCCAGCCTGCAGAGTTCTAGTTCATAGAAAAACCGACGAAGGTGTGTGAGAAGAAGAGAGAACGGGATAAGACATGCCCTCCTTTTGATATGGCAGGTCTCGATTGCGATCCCTATCTGATGAACGAGGCTGATCCTGCCAAGTCTAATGCACTCAAAAGTTCACTATGGGAAATAATGGTAGTTGAGCGAATCATTGCGGTGCAGCATCATGTGTTGTTTTTTTTCAGACGATGAAGTGTCATTATTTGCCTGCTGTCTCCTCTCTCGTTGCTCTACTGGAACAGCCTCTCGATAAGCCCGAACACGACATGGAAAAACACGTGGATCAGACATACGATCACGTTAGAAACATGCAAATATCGATATCGCATTTATACTTCATCGCTTGCAGCTTTTTTCGAAGGCAATTGGAAAGAAGTCGACTCAATTCGTTCCTCGCCTGCACTCGACGCCAAAGGCCGAGATCCTAGACCTCCAAATACACTAAGGTTAACTAATTAATTAATTCAAATGAATTGAAACGCGCCACAATCAGGATCTTACTAATGAACCAATCGAAACGAAGGAGCGCTCATATAACATGCGTTGCGATATTGTACGCTTCATTTGGAGTTCGGTAACTCATAGGTTGGATCCTTCGCTCTCTGATCAAAAGATGACGCCCTTTATATCCTTGTTTGTTTTCGCGCTCTCCGTCGATCTGTCGTTCGGACACGGCGAAGGCTGCGCTGTGAAAAGTTTCCCAACGAACGTCTCCTTCGTCGATTGTCGCGGCGTCGTGGCGGGCGACTTTGCCGCCGAAAAGCTCGCCTATATACCGAAGAATTTTGATTCGACGACGCGATCGCTTCTTTACGCCGATTTCACGTCGGCGGCGTTTGACGTGGCCATGTGCGGTTGCTCGTTTGCCTATGATGCCACGACCGTCTTTTCGTCGCCTGATCCTCACCTGAATTTCGCCGTCGCGTCCGCTTATCTTCGCGACGCGCCCGAAGTGAAATTCATCTACGGCGCCGGTGCGACCAACTCCCCGCCGAAGCCCGGAAAATATGTGTTCGTTATGGCCGACGCGACGGCTTCGTCGCCGAACAGCTCGCCGACGAAACCCGGTCTCAATTGGCTGGTAAGGATGATCCGGTAGTAAACCCTCAGGAGAATCCTCGCACATGTTCACGTTTGCATAAATTTACGTTAGAATATATGTACTGAAGTGTGACAATTATATATATATAGTAACCTTCTCGTTTAGAAAGGCTTTGTATTTTTTAGGTGTACAACTTTGACGGAAGCGATCTGTCTAGTGGAATGGTCGCTCTTCCCTATAGTCGACCGCTTCCTACTAAGTCAACCGGCACGCATCAATATCTGTATCTTCTCTACCAACAAAATTCCACTATTCAGAATCTCGATCTTGGAGAGTATACGTCCGGGTGCAGTTCTTGCATGTTTGACATTCAGATGTTTGTCTCCAAGAATAATCTCGTTTTGGTTGGTGGCAATTGGCAGCTTGCGTCCTACGACAATTCCGTAGCCAAGGCTCGTATCGACGCGGGTCAAGAGGTAAATTGCAATTCAGATCTAACGATTCCCTGCAGTGCTGCAGGAACAGGTCAGTACCGTAATTTCTAACCGAGGAGTTTTCTTTGCCGTGCGAATCGGCCAATTTTTTTTCTTAGTGTTTGCTGCTTGGCAATTAGCTACTGTTCTGTTGGCATGCTTGATCTTCGCTTAGATGGAGCAAAGAAACGAACGGTTTTCTTGGTGGTCTTTTGCTTGATGGTTTATCACTCGAATTCTTCGCTTCTGCCGTTGTTTGTTTTTTTTTGCTACAAGTTGTTTTGTTGTTGGTGTCATCTGTCATCACCGGTATATACTATACGGGTCTTTCTATTCTATTCTATTCCACAATGCAGATTCAGATACGCCTCCTACTTGTTTCGACACTGTTCTTCGGTCTGTCGTTCGCCGCCGCCGGTCACGATCACGATCACGATCACGACGACGATCACGACTGCTCGAGCACAACGTTCGCGACGGCGGAGGAATTCGGACAGTGTCTCGACATCGTAGTGCACGATTTCGAAGAAGAAAGAGAAAAGGGCTTCACCTTCATTCCGTCCGATTTCAATGCGACGTCGCTCTTTTATCTCAATTTCTCGTCGACGGCAGTCAGCGTGACCGTGTGCAATTGCGACTTTCCGTTCGATGCCCGAACCGTTTATGCGTCACCGGATCCCCATCTGAATACCGCCGTCTCGGCTGTCTATCTTCGAAGCCAGCCAACGGCAACTTTTCTTCACGGTGCAGGCGTGACGTCGCCGACGCCGATGCCTGGAAAGTATGCGCTCGTCATGGTGGATGCGAGCGATGGGGCTCCTAACGGCTCACCGGCGAGGCCTGGACTTCATTGGCTCGTAAGATCCGGCCGGTGGCAGGATTCTCTAGACTTATTATTAATTAATTGTTTTAGGTATACAACTTTGACGGAAGCAATATAGCTGGAGGATCCGTTGGTCAAGCCTATAGAAGTCCGGCTCCTTCTAAGTCATCGAGCCCTCATCTCTATCTGTTTCTTCTTTACAAACAGACTTTAGATATTTTGAATTTAGATGTCACCCAGTACACGACAGGATGCGACCATTGCATGTTTGACGTTAATTCATTTGCACAGCAGAATAGTCTCACGCTGATCGGCGGAACTTGGCAGAGTGCGTCGTATGACAATTACATAGCCAAGTCTACATCTGACCTGAATTGTACCACTGGACTAGAGGGAAGAAAAGGACCCTGCAGTGACGCACAAACAGGTAATCGTAACAGAAAGGAATAAAATAATTTGCTTATTGTTTTTCTACTAGCAATTGGTGCTTGGCAATTGATTGCTGTTCTGATGGCTGCATGTCTTCTCTTCTACTGAGTAATACCAGAGATCACGGCAGTGAGATACAGTGTTTTTGTCGTTTTGCGCGCTACTTCTCGTCAGTTAACGTTTTCTTTCTGCTATTTAAGTCTCGTTAGTTAGTCCGGTTTATGTTTTTCTTTCTGCTTTGCTGCTAAAAAAGGTGACGTGACGTCAGAGTAACGCGCTAACATTTCTCCTGAGTCCTGCCTTTCCGACGCAGCAGGAGCCGATGAGCGTCCAGCCGAGCGCCGCAGCAGTTTGTAAGCGATTATTTGTGTTTGTACGCTATCGGGCATTTTGCGTAGTAAAACTGCTCGTCAAGAACCTGAACTATGCCGTGGAGAATCTTCGAACGGGTCGTCCACAATCGACGCTCGATATCATAACAGATCTGAGCGAATTGAAGAGAGTCTTCATAAGGCAAGCGTCCCAAACCACGCATCTCGGACGAGCAATTTTCCCTTTCCCTAGACAACTAATGACTCTTCGATCGTGCGGTCGCGGAAAATTCGAAGCGCAGGACGGTCTCACGGGCGAGCACTACGAACAGGTTCTCTCGACCGTTTCGGACCTAATTGACGCCATCCCGGACGTTGTCGACGATCGAGAAGGTACAGTAGGGCGATGTCTTGTTTACCCGCTTCTGCGCACCATCGAAATACTACTGTCGCCTTCGTACTACTTTTGTGTCTGGGGCCCCAAAGACGGCGCATTTCGGATACTTCATATTGCGTATTCCTTAGAGTTGTGCGTGACAATTGTCCTTTCTTTGGAGCACATTGCCGCGCTTGCTCCACCCGTTACTGTCGTCTCCATCCCTCACATTGTCGCCTCGGCTTTCGCCATTTTTCCCAAATCGAGTCAGGACGCGCTCATATCACTTCTATGTGACTGCGTCATTCCAACTTGCCTCGGTAAAACTCATCGGAAAAAAAATTTCAATTACGAGATGGAATGTGTGAATCAGTGCGGTGTATGGGCGCATTGGAGGACGAAAGTGACGAACTCGCCTGTTTGGATGCAATCCCCTTTGTCATCATGTCCGTTTTGGAGCACAGTTCACTTCCGAAACACTACGTTCGGCTCATGGAAACCCTACTAAACGTCAAAGACGACGTCGTTAAAGTACAGAGTTCTCACTGAGTGACGTCCGGCTTCCGCTAATTTTTTTTGGTTGCTATAGGACTTGCTCGAGGTTATTGCGGATGGAGATCACGTCGCTCGAGGTCCCGCCGTTCGCTTACTATTTCACTATTGGCCAGGAATGACGTCAGAGGTGGAGTTCAAGCTGAGAAACGCTTGTAAATAACAGTGTAGTATCTCTCGCACAAGGAATTTGTACATTTTTTCATATTAGATTGGACGACAAGAAAGTGCAATGTGACTACGTGTAAGACGCCAAAAGTCGATGCAGTGAAGGTCAGTCAGCGTACAGTGCTGTATACCTGTACCAGGCACGCGCCTTTCTTTGTGCAGGTCTGCTTGGATCCTGTGCTCGCGTTCAAACTCAGCAAATCGTTTCCGCCGCTCTTCATGTGCCCAGGATGTTTGTTCCTATTAGAGTGAGTCAAGCAGTCCTCCTTTTTCATTTGCATGCCGCATTGATACGAGTCGATTAATTAAGGGAAGAGGGCGGTCGCTTCGCCACCGTTAACGTAGCGCAGCCACCAGGCAAGAAAATGCTTTTTCAAAAACGCAATATCAACTATTACGTATTTATTTCTATAGACTCTTTGTTTTCGGATCGACAGGTAATAGAATTATGAAATTGAGTGGGGAGGGGGGTAGGTTACATTTCCCTCCTTGAAAGATATCGGCTAGAGGGAGAAGCAGATCGTCGGTATACGATGGCCGTTCGGTGAAGGAACTTGTCCAAGGCAAGAGCTCGGGGTCGAATAAAAACGCTTCCGATCATAATTCGTGTTTATCAGCTGACATTCCCCGTCTGTGGGACGTCGAAATCAGCGGCGAACTGCAGAACGTTCTACTTCAAGCCGTGTGCCAGTAAACGACAAAAAACCCCGAATCGTCGCGTCGCCGTGAGAATTTCTCTATTCGATGCTAGACTTCTTCAAGACGCGTCGCCGGGTGGATTCGGAATTCAGAGTCGTCACAGCTCGGAATCGTCGCTGAACGAACTCGACGAGCACGCTCCCGCAGCCGACGGCTGGCACATGGACGTCATAGATAACACGATCAACGATCGACGCATACTGAGCAGGTACGGCGTCTTGCTGCTCGTCAACAAGTGCATGGTGACCGGTTCCACTTGCGACGCCGTACGAAAGAGAAGAATTTTGTAAAGGAAAAAAGTCATTCGTTTTTTAGGCAGTTCTTGGACGAGTGATTGCCGCTGTCCTTCAGTGGCTTCGAGATACTTCCACACTGCCTGACGGTATGGTTATTGTTAGGTGGTTTCCCTAATATAACATAGCTATGGCTCTTTTTTCTTCATATATAGGTCCGGTTGGAAATTGTCTTGGACCTCTTAAAGAAACTGTATATCGAATGTCTGTTATTTTCTGTCTCTAATTTTGTGTCTTAGTGCGTCAAGGAATGGCTCACGTCTGTGTGTAGCAACGAGCAGACGTTGGCAATTCTTTCTCAATGCCTCGAACCGGATCCCCCGATTTCATCTCGATTTGGCGGCTGCTGGTTTGCTCGTCAAAACGTTTTTTTTACACATTTGATGTAGAAGAAATACGTTCTGATCTAGGAATACGTTGACTTCCAATATTACCAAACACACCGAGGGCTTGAGTCGAATTTCAACTATTATCACGTGGAACGTCATTCCTTTTGAAGCCATGGTCTATGTAAGCTTAGTCTTATAAAAATATATACGTACGCGTACGCGGAAGTTGTTCTACATTCTAGATTTGGGACGCCGTCATGCCGTCGTGGATGGAAGCGATTAAGCGAGACATCAGTCTAAGCGATTTGGGAGAATTTCGTCTCGTTTTCCGGTAAGACGACTCAAAAAAAACTCTCCCATCAAGCGTCGATTTCTCAGGGGACTATTTCCAATGCTACCCATACCAAACGACGAAAAATACGCCTTCATCTATCGAATGTTTGACAAAACGGGTGCCGGCGAACAAGCCGAAGCCATCTTCTGGCTCCAGGCAAGGGAACTGCCGCGAACTTGCAATACTCTTATTTCTGGTTTTAGAATATTACCCGTCTCGAAATTCAAGTCCCCGGTCTCGTCAAAATGTTCATCAAAGGCGTCCAATCGCCTTTCGTCGTGGACAGCTCATCGTTCAGCTTCGGACAGTTTCCCGCTCATCGCACGATTGCAACGTCGTCCGGTGCCGGTAGCCCGACGAGCACGCGATCGGCGAGCAGCGTTCTTCACTCGCCCGTGTTCGGCGTTCTCGACGCCAACACGACGCTGAATCGTTTCGTTCTCATGCTCGATCTTCTCGTCGAGCAAAAAGCGCTCGACGTGCCGGCGCGAAAGACGCTCTCCAATTCTCACTTGCACTACGACGAGAACGAGGGTCGCGACATCCATCGACTTCTTCTCGCCATGCTCAACACGATATGGGGCGACGATCATCGCGGCGATCATCGCGAGGCGAGCAACGACTGTCCCTTCTGCCACTCGACGAATCTCTGGTTCTTCTTGGCTCATCATCTGCTCCAGTTCACCTTGCCGAAAAAGCAGGCGTCGAGGACGTCGAAGAAGAAGAAGAGTAGAAAACGATTGGATCAAATCCACGGCGTCGAATTGTCGTACGCGTCGAAATCGATTTCGAAGGACTGCGACGAAGCGTGGAATTCCGACAACGACGACAACGACGACGACGACGACGACGACGACGACGACGACGAGACTTTCGTCGAGGCGAAAGTCGTTACGAGTCCCGTTCGCGAGGCGACCGTCGTCGAAATGTTTCAACACGACGACGATCCCGATCCGGATGCGCGAGACGTCGCGGCGAAAAAGGCGGCGGTCGCTCTCGTGGGAAGCGCGCAAAAGAAACGTCAACAGTTCGGGCAGCGAGCGTTTGTGAAGCGAGTCGTAACGCCGGCCGATCGAAGGGAGGCCGCACTCAGGTCCGAGTCGATATCGAATGCCGTGAAACTCGTGATCGGTTGTCTTTCGGTAATTTTGGTGGGAATTCGGAAGAGTTGATCGTTTTAACTTTGAATTTTTTTAAAAAGAAATTGGAAGTTCAGCGCGATGTCGACGTGATGTGCGGCGTTGTGAAGTGCATCAAAGTTTTGTGCGTGGATGCCGAGTGTCTGAGTCAGGCGCAAAATACCGATCATTTTCTCTTGAAGAAACTTCTGGAAAGCGCTCTCGTTCCTCAGTAAGAAAGCGCCCAAATCTCGAGTTTTTTCTCTCTTGATTTTCTAATATACTAGTTTGTGGAATATGCTGCGATCCGAGCAGTCTCAACTCGCCGAAGCGTGCGTTCCAGTTCTTTTGCACTGCCTGGCCTACCCATACGCAGCTGAACTCGTGTGGAAGGAATTGAAAGGGGCATTTGATCACAAGGACTGGCGAGTCCGATTCAACGCAGGTATTGTAGAACGGTAGAAAAAAATCGCGAACGGTCTCTTAGAAACATTTTCTCTTAGTTGAAAAAGTCGTCGTTTTGGGTCGCTTTCTCGAAAAAGAGGAATACATGCAGAGCAAAAACGTGGCCAATTCGAGCGTCATGTCGACTCTCGCATTGGCCTTTTCTCAACTGCTCGGCGCTACGGAAGACATCGATCCGACGGTTGCATTGCGCGCCACTCTCCTTCTCAAAACAATCAAAATGTCGTCGATGAAAGTAAAAGAACGCGCCCCAAAGAGTTGTTTTTTAATTAATTAATCAAAAATCCGCTTATTTTAGTTACTATTTCAAGCTCTGAAACATCAATTCAAATTTGTCTCCCAAGATCGTCCCCTGATTCTCCTGCGAATGCGCACTCTCCTCACCGTCCTTCCGAACTACGATCTCCTCTCGGCGTGCGTTTTAAACGACATGCTCAAGCACATTCGAGAGGACAGCATATCGACGACAATCGACGTGCCAGACTTTTCGATCAGCTTCGGAAACGGTAGCTTCGCCAGTGGCGACGGCGGTGGAGGCGGAGGCGGAGGCAGCAGCAGCACCAGAACTGCGACTGGTCCCCGTCGCCCTCAAATCACGCGAAAACCGAGTAGCATTCACAGTCTCGCTCAAGACGAACCGTCTCGTAGTCAGCACAACTACGGAAAGCGACGCAGCACGGTTGAAAAAGAAACGTATCGGTCGAAGACTTTAGAATCGTCCGTCAAGTCTGTCGCAATGAGTATCGGCGTTACTATGGAGTCGCTCGAAGACGCGCCTTCCGTGGAGTACAGCAGCGAACGTCTCGGAGCGGGTTTTAGTCAGTACTTGTCGCAGGAGGTGACGATCAATCAGTACGTTGCGCTCGTACAGAAGTCGGTCGATTACGCCGATTGCAGAGAACAGTTTGTTATTGACGAGGGAAGTGGGCAGCTGCACGAGGCCGCTATTCGACATCAGTTCATCACGCTTTTGCTGCAGGTATAGGAGAGCACTTTCGCTTTTTCTTAGAGGTTATTGGAAAATGTTTTTCTCTTTATAGTTCATGTGCAAAAATGACAACAAGAGTAGCAGCTCGACGGAAGAGCAGAGAGCGACAAATGGAACGCACATGCGACGCGAAAGATCCAAGATAAGCAAACCAGATGTAAGCAGCAAGCAAACAAATACGAAGAAGTAAAGGTGTTTGCAGGAACGAAAGCTCGTTGGGGATTTGTATTCGACTCTTGGATGGGCAAAGGTGAACGAGTATTTTAATCACCAACCCGAAGAAATGCGGTACGATGACCTCGCTTTATCTTGATTAAATAGCGAATCTATCTATCTATAGCTCTTACTCGGAATTTTCGGCCTTCTTGTCAGGAATTGCTCAAGTTTTCGACGAGAATGTGGAATGGGGGAAAAAACTACTGGATTTCACAATTGGCTTACTTCTTTACTGTCCAGCCACCGATCGTGATTCCGTTCCCAAGGAAGCAAATGACCGGCCCCAGTACAGCCTCGCACATCTGACTCCCGAAATGCAAAGACACTGGCTCACAACGGTCATCATCATATTATACAAAGTAAGAAAAAAAATCACTGACAAAGATAAAGGTATTTTGTACGCCTCGTTTCCTAGTACGACTGGGCTGCCACCGTCGAAAATCCCGACGACCCGAGACCACCTGCTAGCGATTTGGAGCTCAAAGTTCTGTGGCTCGTCGACATCGCGCTCCACACGCTCGAGAATCCGACTCATTGTTGCGCAGCGCCCCAGCAGTCGTTCACGCCGTCGCCGTCGCCGCAGCCGCAGCCTAAGCCTATCGGTAGACGTAGTTTGTTTAGCGACCCCACAGACGAAAGACGTCGGAGTTCTCCTGCATTGGGCCCCTTGGGAATCATAAAGGAAGACGAAGACGATTCGTTGCAGCCCGAGACGAAGTCGCCGCCGCCGTTGCCACCGATGAAAACTATTAGCGCTCCGGCAAGATTCTCTCCTTTGTCGGACGCGAGTAGCGTTGTCGTGAGAAAAAGCTCGATGAAAAAGCAAGGCGTGCCGAGGAAACTGCTACCACGATATTCGATCACGTTTAGTCCCGACACGAAGAAAGGCGACGACAACCACCCTGCTGACAACGACAATGACGAAAGCGGCAACGAGGGAAATGACGACGACGACGAAGACGAGCGACGTGCGTCGGCTAGTAGTTCGTCGTCAAGTCAAATGCCTCCGCCGCCGCCGCCCGCCGTCGAGCAGTCAAGGGGGATGAGTCGGTCGTCGTCGTCGTCGTCGTCAGTGAGCAGTGTCGGAAGTCGTAAGGCAAGCACGACTTACCTTCGCGTAAAGGAGTCGATAGCGAGCGGCGGTTCGCCGCTCGATCACGATCGCTTTTGTCCGGCGTGCGGCGAAGTGATGGAGAGTTTCTCCGAAGACGTCATCTGCTTGGCGCTGATTGCCGTTGGCACGTTCGCTCAGCGCGATCAGGAGCACTGCGCCCTGCTTTTGGAAGACGTTCTCAATTGCTATGCGAAGTAAGGGCATCTTGTTTTGAATCAGACCGAGAATGATTTCTTTCATAGAGTTGCGACAAGAGCGATGTTTCCTTGGCAAACCGACAAAGCGTACGAGCATTGTATTTATTATTCAATTTTCCGGAAAAAAGGAGACTTTTTCTTAGACGAACAAAGGCTCCTCTTCCTGGATCGAGTGTAGCGGTCGCTCGTCAGTTGATGCGCTGCATACTAGTGCAGTACGCCGGCAATGGACTTTTCTTGGAATTGTTTCGACAGCTTGATGGAGGTACGATAGCTTGTGTTTGATTGCGTTGTGAGTTCTATATGCGGCAGACCCGATTTTAATACGCGCTGTTGCCGAATGTCTTCCCGACAAGGAAAAGGTGCCGTCGCAGTATCCTGGATTGACGCACTGTTCGCCAATTGTTTACGTTCTGGAAGTACGCAAATTAATTATTTCATTTTTAATTATTATATAGTTGTTTCGAAGGAGTTTCCGAAGAACATTAGTCACACCGATTTGCCTATCGTTTTGGGAAATCTCACGTCGTACGTAAAGCATTTACCATTTCCCATCTCGAAAGACATCGTTCCTCTTTTTGTGCGACTTTTTCGCAAACTCAAATCCATACACAAAGAAATGGACGACGACAACGTAAGAGAGAAAAAATTGCAACTGGCCACCGGTTTTAATTAATTAATTGGCATTCGTCGCCATTCTTCTCTATTTAGAAAGGATATGATTTTGTTCTCAAACTGATGGCCGATGTACTGCTGTCGGCATCGAGCAATCCGTCAGCTTTCCGGGTATATATTCGTATATTATTATTTTAATTCTAGCAACTGTCATCGGCTTTAGGTTTTGCTTCCGCCATTTTCGGATATTCTCTCGCAGATTATCGAAGAGGAGACGATCACCGTCTCTCTTTTGTGGACCATCTGCTCGCGCTGCTTTAGTGCATTCGCCGTCAAAGAACGCGATAAGGAAAAGGGTCGCGATCGCGCCAAAGACAGCGAGAGGCTCACGCGAACGGTGATTGCCGAACTCGATCAGAGTTTACGGTTCAAAAAGGAGCTCAAACGCGGATCCTGCCTGCTTAATCTGATCAAATTCGTCGCAATCGACATGGGCGCTTACGTGGGCACGGTCAAAGACACGACGGGAAAAGTTTTAGGAATAAAGGAAATGGTTAGTGTCGCGGGCAGATATGAAATTTTTCTCTATCTTAATCCTGACGAAAAGGCGGGCCGAACTGGAGCGAAATCACTTGCTAAAGGACTACTTCCTTCCTTGATATCTTTTCTTGGCGATGCCGCCGTCTTTGAACACTATCAGGTAAGCACAGACTAACTATCCGTAAATGCGAGATTTGTTCATGCATGCATGCTGTAGTTGCTCTCCTTTTGTAGCGCGTTATAGAATTTGTTTTGTAGATTGGGAAAATGGCCATGCAGCTGAAGACAGCCGTAGCTCAGCTCGTTGGCTTGTATTTCCACGAAAACGAGAGCCTGATTCAAAAGGACAGCGTCTGGCTGTCTAACAGTCCATGGTTGGACGACTGTCACAGCGCCTATCCAGGGTAAGGCAAAGTTGCATAGCAGGGGTTTTGAAAAAATAAAACCCCTTTCTCTTCAGATACAAAGAATTGGAGAGAATTGGCCGAAATTCGAGCATTATATGTTGGATTCTTCTCGGCGCCATTGCGTACAACATTTCAACGGCGGCAATTGACGGCGTCAGCGAATGCATTCCGTTCAAAGAAAATATCGCTGGAAAGTTCGTGGAACTGTGCACGCTTCCGATCGACAGTCTCGCTGAGCAGTCAAAAGATTTAGAAGACGTGAGTAAGAAACAATTGGAAAAGCTGATTCAAGTTGTCTTCGTAGGCCACGCAAGCCGGCATCTTATCTACTGTTTATTGCTTGTGTCAGGTATGTGAGCGCGAGATACGGTAGCTTTTGAGTCAGAGCGTTGTTCCCTGCACGCAGCACTGGACCGTCTATTGCGAATTCTTGTTTCCACTCGCGTCCTCTTCGTCTCCCAGCATCGTCAATTTCTGGAACGCTATCACGGTGAGCATCCTTCGCGCTCTGAGCGTATCCGAGAAAAGAAACACGATCAGCGCGCCCAAGGTAAGGTAGTACTGCGATGCCAGTTGTGATCTAGTTTGAAAAGCGGTTTACTCCAGCTGCCACAAATCCTGCTTAGTCCTTTCGTGAGCACAATCAATGCATTGCAACCGTTGGAGCTCAGGACAATATCAAAAGTAGAAAAGCGTGTACAATAGCCCTGTACAGTACTGTATTGTAATCCTATCGTGTTGTCTTGTAGTTTCTACCGCAGTGGTCTCAGCTTATTGATGCGTACCGATCGCAGGTAAATTTTTCGAACCTCCGCACGAAATTGACTAGTGTGGACATTAGGCGCGGCTTGGTGCACAGCTGGAGGACTCCGTTAAAGATTGGGGTCGTCTGGATCTGGGCGACATCGCCTGGGACAGCAATCATGCCAAGTTGACGTGCTGGGTGCACCACGCGCAGCATGCTCTTCTCAATGTCATTAAATTTCAAGCAGCAACATAGGGCAGCAAGATGGGACTTAGTAGGTAAGACAGGCACCACCAGCTGACACCTGACAAGTACAGTCTTTGTTAATTAATTAATTGTAGAAGAAAGAAATTGTATAGAGTAGAAGGAAAATTCCCCTCCCCCAGATTAATTGATCAGGAGTGGTAGTTTTATTGACGGACAAGGAATGTGACGTAGCCTACCCAAGTAAAAGTCTAACTACTCACGTAAAAGCCTAACTACTCACTCACTGACAAACACAGAAACAAACAAACATGGAAGTTAGATAGCAGGTTCAGGCTCAAGAAGATTGATCACTGATAGCCGTTGGATTTGGCTTCGTCCTGCTTCTTTGTCTTTTTCCTCAAGACAAACGGAACGGCGGCAGCTGCAATGAGTGCACAGGCAACGAGCGGTCGGTAGCGAATCCAGCCGAGGGCCATGATGAAAAGAGACAGACTCGTGGCTAGGATGAAGTTGATAATGCCCACGGCGAGACCAACTAAGTCACGGAGAATAGGCACAAAGGACACTAGGAGAGCGATTGCGTAAAGAAGAATGTCAGATGTAGCGTCGCTTACCGAGTGCTGTTACAATGCTGGTTGTCATTGAAATGCCAATGAACATGATGAGCCAGCCACCAAACCGCAGTCCCCACGTCATCATCGTATTGAATGACTGCTCGGCTTCAAATATTTCCTGACAAAGGAAAGTGAAATAATTATGACCCACCTAGGTATTTTCACCTCTTTGCTTTTCTCTCCCATGTAGAGCATCTCCAACACGTTACCGGCTGCAGTCTGATATCCGGTCAGTTGTTCACCAGACTGTTTGGCAATTATGCTAACGGTTTCCGCATGGCCAAGAGGAGACCCTTCTGTTGCTCCCGCATATTGAAATTTGATTCTCAAGTCGCCAACCTAGCATGAGAAAAAAGAGTGGAGAGATAAGAGAGGGGTGGCCGGCGTGCTTGCCTCTGGCACGTTGGGACTTTTGGCCTGGTAAAGCATGTTGCCTACTCGCGTCATTCCAGCTGTATCTTCTGTAAGCTGAAGCTCGTGCCATGTATTGACAGAGTGCATGAGATCTGAATAATAACATTGTTTGTTTAGAAGGGGAGAAGCTTGTCCTACTTTTGGACAAGAAAAACGCTCCAACGTTCACAATAGGAGCTTCAAAATCTTTTGAGTTGACAGGCATGGAGCTAGTAAAAGAAGAGAAGTGTAAACAACCACACTACTAAGGTATTGGCCTACTTTGGATTATGATGAAATTGTGGGTTATCAAATTTTCCGCTATTGACAACATTGCTTCTCCACTCTTTACCTGATATATAACGTAGTTTAGAATTGATTAGGTAAAGCCAAAGCGAGACTGACTGTAACTATAGGTAGTCTCCTTCCTCGTCACGCCACCTTCATCATACGACCTAAAAGCGAAGTTAGAAATAAGAAGGGCGAGCCAGAGAGTTCAAACCTCGTTGATTGATGTTCAACCCATTGGTACATTTCCACCTGTCGCTTCAGCCTAATTGCATTTACCTTTACCCCATAGGAATCGTCAACCAATGGCTACAGGAGAGAGCAGAATCAGCTTAATGACTGGATACGAGACTTCTTTACCCCATTGGACTTGAGAACTCCTGATAGGTGAACCAGTCGATTCTCGTTGGCCTTATCGCTCACAGTCCCACGTCCAATGTCAATACACTGACGAAGACCTTCGTCCAATGACTGCGCCGTCTGCACAGCTCGACCCTAGGCACAAAAAAATGAACAGTACAGTAATAACTAGTGAAACATTTACACCCACCTCATTCCAGAAAATGACAAAACAGGCGGCGGCGATCACAAAAACCCCAAAGCAAATTCCGCAAAAGCTGCCGCCGACTCTTTCAAAGTACCCAGCGTTGCGCTGATAGGCGACGCGGGTGTGACTGTCCCGACCTCCAAAAGCGCCGCCCGGACCTCCCGGACCTCCATAGCCACCTCCCCCCGGGCCGAAGCCTCCCTGGTTGTAGCCGTGGCCGTAGCCACTCTGACCGTAGCCTTGTCCGAACATTCGCCTCATAATCTGGAGACTGGGATACTGGTTTGATCTGCGTACAGGAAGTTCATTAGTCGTTTAGTATTTAGGGACACGTCAGCGTAAAGAATTCGTCGAGAGCTTGATCTTCTGAGTGCTTTTTGTTGCTGTATAGGTGTTTTATGGAGGTACAGTTTCGTGCGTATGCAGTATGCAAGAGCGTAAGCAGGAGCAAAGTAAGCGAACGAACGAAAACGAGCTTGAGACAGTAGCGCGTAAAAAAAGGATGCTTGCTTGAAGTACTGCGTGATTCGTACTTGACGCTGCTTGCGAACGGCGCGATGCAAAGCAGAGGAACCGACCTGCACGAACGAAATGAGAGGATGAACGTACGGGACTCTCACTTCTCGTTTTATGTTATTTTGCGACGCCACTTAGGTAATAACGGCTACAGTGCATTTTCCCCCGTGCGTCTACAAACGTCTAAGCATGCATTATTGTCTACACGAGCTCCAATAATGTTTCTTGAAGCTTCTTCGTCTCGCCCGCTCTTTCAGCGAAGAAAAGCACCTAAAAAAACAAAAGAAAATATCTGCTCGATTTATCCGTGTACGTACCTTGTAGTCCTGCGTTCGTATTGGCGCAATCCAGGCTACACCGCGTGGAGGTTCGAACGCTGAGTAGCCCAAAAATGTTTGAGAGCGAGCCGTGGCATCATAGGCTCAACCACGAACGGTGCGGCCTAGGATCGAGAACGGCTCTCCCACACCGTCCCCCCGACCTCGTTGCACCGCGACCCATGGGGCCATAGTCCTTCGCTTGAGAGGAAGCGGGACTACCGGGTTGAGGAAAGGCGCCGAACGCGAGTCCACACACAATCAGAGGCCAACAACGTGCTTTGAAATGGTTCTGGGAAGTCAGGCAATCTTTGGCTATAGGTCACTAAGCCGAGTGAGAAACAGCCACGAGACACTGGGCCCCCCACACGTTTCTTTGGCGGGAAAGTGAACTGATCTGAGCCTGACGCCCACTCGGTATAACGCGGTACGCCAGGCTTCGCGACCCAAGCCGTCCAACGTGCCTTTTATGACTTCCCAGTGCCGTTCGCGCGCCACGAGAAGAACTCGCGCGACGCCCTTTCACTGCACCTTACAGTTTCTGCAAGGAACGGCAACCGACTGAGCACGAATAATGTTGACATGATTGAGGCTTTCCCAACGCCGACGACCTCCAGGGTTCCGCCCTTTAGGCTTTCCCCACCTAACCAGAACTGATCTGTGCGCCGCGTGCAGCCGCTTTTATACGAAAGATGATGCAATCGTTATGCAACATCCGTTGATGACGGCATTGTCTTGAATTCACCGGGGCAACGAGTCGCTGGTTGGCCGAGAAAACTCGCGCCAATTTTCCACGTGTTCTTTACGGTATCGTACGTACTCAGATTTTGGCGCCTAAACAATGGCGGCTCCTCGTGGTCGTTCGTTTTCGTTCGCTTTATCGGTCGTTTTTACTTTAGAACAGGCTTCGATCAACTCAATTCCGCATCGTTTCGAATCTGCCGCCCGAGTGCCCGTATTATAGCAATCGCCTCTGCCTTGTTTTTTTCACTTTGCGTTTTTTCGGCGTGCAGACTCCGTCTAGCGACGTAGAGCGCTCCAACCGACTGTCGAAGATGCGATCTGATGCGAAAAGTTGGCAAAAAATCTCACAGGAGCCGATCGAAGAAACCAGCGGACCTTGCACCGGCAGAGAGAACTCTGAGGAAGGCGTTCTGACCCGAAAAGCTTAGAAAAGCAACGCACTACTGCAGCGAATGGTTCGTTGGTCCTGCGACGAGATGGGCCCCCAAAAGATCGCCATCATTTGTATCGTCAGAAATCACCTTATAGGATCACGCCTATACGGTAAAAATTCTACATATAAATTTTGTTAGGGTCGATTTTATTTTCATAGGCTTCCTGTTTGGGCGCTCGATCCTCCACTCCAAAATACGACCACTCGAAAGGCAGATTTTTCATCTCCATTTGCAACTGACTCATCGCCATGAAGAGGAGCGGAATTGACTGGAGATTAGAAGGCAACAGTTGGAAAAACAGCGACGGCTTGAGGAGGAGCGACGACGACGTGCAAAGCGACATGAATTGTCTGTATTTTGTGCGTTTGATTCGACTAAGAGTACAGCTATAACATAGCACGCTTTATTTTTTCTTTAGTAGGTTTTCTTTCAAAGGAATGTCAATGTTCGCTTGTCTATATGGATGCAGAGTATTTATTTGTACCACGTGAACAGCCTGCCCGGACAGTCGATGCGCTTTATCCTCTCGGTAGTCGCTTTCTTGGCCTATCTGAGATCGACGAAAGCGAAGGACGATCTGTCCGACTCGGAAACGTGCAAAAAAGACGACGGAGAGTGTCTCGACTCGCCGAATCGCGCACAATTCGACACGGGAATGGCTTGGCGATCGTCGGGAGCCAACAACGTCGATCTCGTCTCGCAGCTCGTTGCAAATCGCGTCGTAAAGAGCAAAAAAGTTCAGCAGGTCCTTTCGCAGACCGATCGAGGTGAAAAACAACGGAGACACTTAGATGGGGCGTGGTTCCAAAAGTAATTTTTCTAAAGGCGAGTTCTCCAAATTCAATCCCTACTACGATGCACCGCAGGCGATTGGATACGGCGTGACAATCAGCGCGCCGCACATGCACGCGTACGCGCTTGAGCTTCTCGAAGACAAACTCGTCGAGGGAAGTCGTGCACTCGACGTCGGATCAGGAAGCGGATATCTCACCGTGTGCATGGCAAAAATGATTGGAAAGTCGGGTCTGGTCGTTGGAATCGATCACATCGACGAACTTGTTCGGCAGTCGGAAGCGAACATTCGAAAATCGAATGGGTATCTATTGGATGGGCCTAATCCACTTGTCAAGCTCGTCACGGGAGACGGTCGGTTGGGGTATCCGGCGGACGGTCCGTATGATGCGATTCACGTTGGAGCGGCGTCGCCTGAAAAGCCGCAGGCGCTCATCGACCAGCTGAAACGGGGCGGACGACTGATTGTGCCTGTTGGACCCGATGGAGGCAGTCAGTACCTCGTGCAGTACGATAAGGCAAACGATGGAAACGTTCAGAAGACTGATCTTATGGGAGTGAGGTATGTACCGTTGACGTCTAAGGAGAAACAGTGGCCTTCGTAATTAGAAGGTAACGTCTTAAAAAACGTTTTAGTGCTTGTGTCTGGTCTTAGAATAGCCTAATCACAATTTATACGCGTGTTTTTGACCGATGTCTCCTTCTGATAGATCGGGCCTATCGTTTTCGGGCATTCTTTATCAGTGGGAGTGGCCCACGAGCGTTTCGTTTTACCACGTGCTATCGCGCGCTAGAGCCTGGACAAACAACAATGCAAAGCAAGATGAATGCTCGTTCTATGCTGCATTCGCCAAGATGTGACGATTCGGTCATCGTTAAGAAAGTGAGTATAGTCTAAATAGCACACCACAAGCAAATAGAGAGACTCCAAAACTCGAATCCTACTAAGCACGCTAGTAACAAGAGAAAAGTTCAGTGTTCGGTCGACTTCTGCACACCCGCAGTCGCTGCATTGACGGGAAAAGCCTGATGGCCGGCGCCTCCGCTCGCCAACATCCCCACCGACCCACTCGAACTCATTTGAAACTTCGCCGGACTGTCGGTCACAAACGCGTGCGACGACGACGTCTGCGCGGCGGCGGCGACGGCCGCCGCTGCCGCTACGTACGGATTGCACGCAGCATACGGATCCATTGATGGCGTGAGTGGCGTGAGCGGCACCTGTTGACTGGTCTGTGCCGGCGCGCCGAAACCGTACCCGGCGTACGTCGTAGCGTACGGCTCTTCCGTCGTTGCCGTTGACGACGGAAGAGTCGTAGCCACGCCCCCGACGCAGTTTCCAGCACCGCCACCGGTGACTTCGTATTGCCAGTTGGCGATTGCCGCAGCGTCCGGCGCGGGACGTTGGTAGGGTGTGTTGGGTGTGACCGGTGGCGGATAGGCCTGATTGAAGGCATTCTCCCATGGGCTGAGAGGGCTCACAGTCGGATAGTACTGTGGCATTTGACTGTATCTCAGGTGTCCTAAATCCACGACATTATGCCTTGGTAAAATTTGATTTTTACCAAAATAATTGCCTGCATAATCTTGCGCGAAAAAGTGCCCATCCTGGATTTGAGACGGATAGGACGTGTGGTAGTATCCTTGGGGCCACGCTGCTCCTCCCCGCCTTCTAACAGTTGAAAATAAGAAAAAAAATGCTCGTTTATGTTTGAAACGATTGCACGTACGGATCGTTGTCCTGCGGCGAATCGCGAAATGCTTTCGCAAACGGGTTATTGTCGATTTTCAACTGGGTGACCTGGTCGTTTTGGTAGGCCGTTACGGCAATGAAAACGGTATCGGGAAAAACAAAGACGGCGTGTTGATCGTCGTCGATTCCTTCTCCCTCCTGCATGACGTGTATTCGCGGCTGATACTTGTGCATGGAATTCAGAACGAGCTAAAATAATACATAGGGAGTGAGAAGGAAAACTTTTGAAGGCGCCAAAAGAATCCTGTTAGATCAAATAACGAAGTGTTTGAATCTCTCGTTCAAACGTTCCTTGATCTAACAGAGATGGTCGTTTTTACATACGTGTCCCGACGTATTTTTCTTGTTGTTCGTCAACTTCATTTTCTTGAACGACACCTTCTGCGTCATCCAATGCTGACCGGTATTCGGCGACTCGGGATGAACGTAGCGGGCGCGCGGTTCGGTTTCCTTTTCCGCTTTGCCCACTTCGATCCACTTTGAATTGAGATACTTGTATCGCTTGTCGTCGACCTGTTCGACGTCCATGAATAGCGTGTAGCGCGCAGTCGGATCCATGCCGTCGATTGATATAACGAAGGGGGGAAACATGCGCCTGAGAAAAAGTTTAAATCAGATATCGGGGGTGTAGTAAACGATATTGATTTGTTTAGATCATTTATTACCGTCCCGCCTTCGTTATAATCATTTCGGTTCCAAGCGCTTTGAATTGATCCCACAGACTGAGATTGTCAAGCGTTACTTCGACGGCACCGCACCGTATCCTCGCTTTTCCGTCTTGCGAATACGTGACGGGTTCGAAGGCAATTGCCGGCAGTTGTGTCGGTGGCGGTGGCGGAGACGATTCGGCAACGACGTCGTCTGGGACGACGACGTCGGATGGCGTTCGTCGTTCGACGACGACGTTTTCGTCGCCGTCGTCGCCGCCGAGTTGAACGCGACGAAAGGCGTCGGCAATGAGACGACCGTCGCTAGGTCGTCTCGTTTGATCGGTCGTCTCCGGGGCGACGATGGCAGTGTCGTCTTCGTCGTTCACCAAGGCGGCGACTGAATAAGCCGTCGCTTTGTGAGACAAAGCGACGGTACTTAGCGTGTTATTGGTGCCGACGCTGCCGCTGCCGCCGCTGTCGTCGTCGTTGCAACGCGGAGGCGAGGGAGGAAAAACGGACGGTGCCTCTTCGGGCGGCGGAGTGTTCATTCCTTGCGAAATGCACGACTAATCACAAAAACACAATCGGTTTTTAAGTCGCGTTCGATTGGCGGCGCCACGCGGTGCTATCTGAAGCGAGATTCGGCGTGGAGTAGGATCGACGGCTAGCGCTAAGAGGAAGCGACTGCTCTCGGCTGCCAAGCTGATACTAATCAGGCTAGGCGGCTTGGGCTTTAGCGGGGTCGATTTGCTTCGTTCCTGACGGCACGTGTCGATTTTGAACTTTGACACGTGCTCGTCGAACGACGGAATATGCAGGCGTGTGCGTGCTTTCGTCAATCGATCGAGGGCGTCGGGGTCCGAGTTCGAGACAGGTTCCTTTCGTTTGTTGCATTTTTTCTCCCCTACTCTCTAGCTAGGTCGCAGTGTTTCGCTTCGCAAAGATCCTCCACGCTTAGAAGCAAGTTAGAGCGTGTTCGTTCTTGTAGCGTGAAATAGCAGTTCCTTGAAAAAATGTCTCACCTAATGCCGTTTCCGTGGAAACAAGTAACAGTGCAAATAGTCGAGCAACTTTGCGACGAAGAATTTGTTTGTCGCTAGTTTTCAACTCGGCGTGCTGTCGAGAAAGCGAGTACGTTGCGCGACGAACTTTAGTGTGGATCTCAGTCTCACGAAGGTGACAATTGATCAGCCAGTGAGGATCTGCCTCTTCAGAGGTGCCAATGTCCTGGCTGGACCAATCAAACTCCGCCGTGCGTCTATCCGAGGTGCAACCAGTCGGGCGGGGCAGCCTCGTCAGTTGCCGTAAACAGCGCCGCGATCGTCTGATTTAAGAAGTCGAGTGAACGAGACTCGTAATGTCCGAACTAGGCGAATCGGAAACGCTCATCTACCCGTCTAATGTCGGTGGCAGCGGCGCCGCGCCATCAGCGACTCGCGGCTCCCCATTTGACTGTCCACCTGCATCAGTAGCGGGACGGCCGCCGGCTGCGTGCACTGATAGGTGTCGCGTTTTACTCTCTAACCTTCCGAGTTCGGTGTCGGCAGCAGCGGCAGCGGCAGCAGCAGGGGCGGCGGCGTCATCCGCGAATTTTCACCGGGGCCCCACTTCGCGCTCGTCTATGTCGTCAGTCGCAATTGCAGGACGCGTGATCGGTGGCAGCGGCGGATTGCACGTCACGCTAGAAAATCGCGAACTGTGGGAACAGTTTGATCACTTGGGAACCGAAATGGTTATCACGAAGTCGGGAAGGTAAAAAAACACGATGTCAACGAAGTTCGGGGCCCCCCGATATATTTCGATTTAGACGTATGTTTCCGTGTTTCGGCGTCAGCATTTGCGGACTCGAGCCCGACGCTCTTTACACGCTCGCCGTTCGAATCGTTTCCGTCGATAACTTTCGACATAAGTTCCTGACAAACCAGTGGATTGCCGCTGGAAAGGCGGAGAAATCGCCGCCGCCCGAACGCGAACACGTTCACCACGAATCGCCTAAAGCGGGCTCGTATTGGATGAGAAATCCGGTCAATTTTAAGAAGCTGAAATTGACTAATAACAGGAAAGGGAGTCCTGATCACGTAAAAACATTTGCCTTGTCGCTCCGCCTACTCGATCAATCTTGTTTTCTAGATTGTTCTAGATTCTCTTCACAAGTACATCCCAGAACTCCACATTATTTTAATGAATGAAGACGGAAGTCGAGGCGTCGAGGAAACGTTCAAATTTCCCGAGACGTCTTTCTATGCCGTGACAGCGTACCAGAACGACTTGGTTAGCCTTTTTGTGGTAAAGAGTGTCATTTGATCTCACGCTTTGTTTCAGGTAACTCAACTGAAAATTGACACTAACCCCTTTGCGAAAGCGTTTCGCGAAGTCCCTGGAACTTCTGACGTAGGAGGAGACAAGTATAATTGGGATTATGATTTAATGAGAATTTTTTACAAGTCTCTTTTCGTCTCCTTAGTGCGTGGCAGATGGGATGGCGCGGCGACCATTATCAAGGCTATACTCCGTCTCACTTTCAACCACCCCGTTCGCCGTATCCCCCAATTCATTCTCAAAGAGGTGATCGACGCATAGATGGCACTCTCGTCTGCTGCACCGACTTTTATCTCTTAGACTATTCCCCGGAGTACTTCTCTTCTAGAGAACCGTTCTCGTCGTCTTCGCACAGTCGACCGTATCCAGGAACGGCGTCGCCGTCTGCACGCTGGGCGCCGGATCGCCGCTCTTCGACATCGGCCGGTTCTTTCATCTATCAGTTTCCCTATCAACAGCAGCCACCGCAGTCCAATTTTGCTCTGCCAGATTGTGAGTACGGCGGAGCCGGCGAGTTGCACTACCCAAATCGCGTCAGAAGCTCGTCAAGCGGATACGGCTCCGACAAGGCCATCAGTCCGTCACCTCATCTTCATCACCCTCCGGACGTCAGGCAGCATCAACAGCAACAGCAGCAGCAGATGCTGGCTTTTCAGTATCATCATCATCACCACCACCACCAGACGTATCATCCGTCGCTTGCCTCGCTCTCCAGTCAGGACGGGAACAGCTTTGGTGGTGGTGGTGGTGGTGGTGGTGGTGGTGGTGGTGGTGGTACTCTTGACGAATCAAACCATCAAGTGCCGTCACCTTTTTCTCCTGCCAGTCTAGCGAGCTACAGCCCAGTTGGCGGTCAAGAGTTCAATACGCAGCAACTACAGTCACAGCAGCAACATCAACAACAATACCCAGATCAACCTAGTTATCATTTCAGCTATGGTCAGTCGAGCCAAATTGCAACGACTGCTCCATCGCAGGCAGACGTCTCTCCGACTGGGGTAAGCGGTGCTGCTACTGGTGCTGGAAGTGCGTCGAATTGGCTGGTCCCCACAACGGATTCGGAATACTTACTTGAAACGGATGTCGACGTTGCAACGACGGTGTTGCCTAATCAGTGGACCGATACCATGTAGATTGGGCACCATTTTATTCTGACAGACTTCAGATTCAGCATGAAACAAACATACAGTACAGTACGAAGAATTCTATGCCTCAAGGTAAACAATGACGGCGATGCGTGAATAGGGAGGGAGGGAAGGATCAGCAATGTGCACACACAAACGAGCACTCGCATACTTAGGGAAACAGTAAGCGGTCGGGGGGAGGCCCCAAAAGGGTTTCACTTCCTTTTCATGTGGGTGGCAATTTTAAGAGCCTGTAAACGAACGATGCGTTTTCAAATTGCCACATGGGGACAATTTCGCGTTTTCCTACCTGAGATATGTCGACTCCTGTTAGAGCTTCGATCGACTTGGGCAGCTTGGCGACAATGTCCATCACTTCGCCGGTAATTTTGCTCGCGCCGATTTCCCCATTTTCACCGGCTATCATGACAATCTTATTCGTCTGAGCAAAAGGCGCAGCCACTTCGGCAGCAACCTGAAAGAAAAAGATAATGTACCACATACGAGATGCGCACAATATATTATGTCTTTACTTTTGGCAGGGTTTCCAAGACCATGTCGACCATGGCAGCATCCTGGTAATCTTTCCAAGCTTCGGCCTTTTTCGCCATCTGTTCTGCGTCGGCTTTGGCTTTGGCTTCAATAGCAAACGCTTCGGCTTCTCCTTTGAGCTGAAAACGCAAAGAAATCGAATCTCAAACGGATCGTTTTCTTTCTATAATATACGCGAATGGATTCAGCTTGAGCGTCGGCTTCCAGTATGACGCGCTGCCTGTTCGCTTCGGCCAACGTTTCCAGTCGGAATCGTTCAGCCTGGGCGGGACGTTTCACCTGCGCTTCCAATTCCTTTTCGCGACGCAGAATTTCCTGTATGACATGACACACAAAGAAACGGTTGATTAACGTCCGTGAAAAAGGGTTGCCTTGTGACCTGCTCCTGAACGTTGATTTGCTGCCTTCTCTCAACAACTTTAATTTCCATCTGCTCCTCTTTGATTTCCTGTTTCGTCTTGGCCGCCTATCAGAGGAAAATCCCGCCCTTGATGATGCTGTTCATGGCGCGTTCTATAATATCAAGTGGCACCTGGAGATGATAGGCAAGTTCGGACTCAGCCTTTCGCGTATTCACTTCGATGTCGTAGGCAGCTTTCTTCAGTTCGAAAGTCCTCCGAGAGTTTGCAACTTCAATGTCATTTACGTATTTGGAAGCCATTCTAGCTTGATCAGCGAGCGCAGCCTACAGACGGAGGGCGGGGGGGAGGCTTAGATTGAGGAAAAGACAAATAGTTGTAACTTGCCTTGATGCCGGAGTCTTTGAGAGCTTCGGCTTCACCTATAGAAGCATCTCGCTTGACCTCCGCTGTTCGAGCCATTCCCAACGCGTGAAGATAGCCCTAAGGGAAAACGATCGATCTAAACAGACTGTCTAACCCCCTCCCAATCTTTGTACGTGTTCATCACTGATATCCTTAATGACGTAGCTAACGACACTGACTCCCATATTGATTAAATCAGATTTGGCCACCTACAAACGTTACGCAAAATTGCGTTCTTGCACGTCAGACCAACGACATTATCTCACATCAAAGACTTGAGTCGAAAATTTCTGTCTATCCTTATAGATTTCCTCAACAGACATTGTTCCCATTATTGCACGCTGGTGACCCTCCTACAGAACACACACATAGAAAAAAAATTACCCAGATCGCATCTTTTTGCACCAGAGTCTCCAGTGCAATGTTCTCGATTTCCCGAGTCGATTTTCCGAGAAACTGTTCGCAAGCCGCCTTAAGCATTGCATCGTGCGAAGCATCCACTTTGACCTGTAGAAAAAAATTCCAATTATAGGTTAATTAATTACAAACCTCCTATATCTCTCTACCTGAGCCACGCCTGTGACAGAAATAGCGACTCCCTGATTGGTGAACACTTTGGGACTGACGACGTTGAGCGTCATAACATTGAGCGACATTCTGGGAACACACGCAATGCAACCACGCCTCCCCGTGGAATGCTGAGCCGAGAGAACGGCGAGCGCTATTACCTTTGCAGTTTTTGAAAGCAATGCCAAACCCAAACGCGTCCGCCTTGAATGAAAGTCGGATTGCCGCCGCGGCCGCATCCTGCGAGAAAAAAAGAAACAAAAGAGAGTCGAATTGCACGAGTTGATGAGCAGCTGCATGCCTACCGCTTAAAACAAGCACTTCGTTCGGACCGCACGATTCCCAAACCATCGTTCTGAAGAATTTCGCACCGAGGAGATTGTCTTCTTATCCGGGACGTCTCATTCTTCTTCGAAGCGCATGCGTTCTTCGCTCTGCAGTTCCTCGTGCTCGCGATAGTGAAGAGTAAGGCGATTTGCTCCTTATTCTCTATCTAGCTACCGACGGGGCGTATTTTTCTGGTAATATCGAGTTTGTCTGCATAGTTCTGTACAAATGTCAGGCGAGGATTGGGCCGCCGAATCGACCGCGCAACCGGCCGTGCTAGAAAGTGCCGAAGTGAAGCTCTTCGGTCGCTGGGATCCCGAGGAGGTTCAAGTGAACGACATCAGTCTAACTGTAAGCGACGCGGAGAGCCGGCTCCCCTAAAGAGGAACCAAGCACCGTTCTTCTTTTCGTAGGACTACATCGCCGTCAAGGAGAAACACGCCGTGTTTTTGCCTCACACGGCCGGCCGATACGCGGCGAAACGATTTCGCAAGGCTCAGGTAAAACACTCGAAAAGAAAACCCCGAGAAACAATTTTCCATCATTTCTACGTAGTGCCCCATTGTCGAACGTTTGACCAATTCTCTGATGATGCACGGGCGCAATAACGGAAAGAAACTGATGACCGTTCGCATAATAAAACACGCTTTCGAAATCATCCACCTTCTCACAGGAGAGGTCATTTGAATGAGAAATAGTGATGATATTGAATAGTAATCAATTCTTTTAGAATCCTCTTCAAGTTCTCGTTGAAGCCATTATCAAGAGTGGTCCAAGGGAAGACTCGACTCGTATTGGACGCGCTGGAACTGTTAGACGTCAAGCTGTCGACGTTTCGCCGCTGCGTCGTGTCAATCAGGCTATCTGGCTACTGTGCACGGGTGCCCGAGACGCCGCCTTTAGAAACATCAAGTCGATTGCCGAGTGTCTTGCGGATGAACTCATCAATGCGGCTAAAGTGAGTCCGAGATGTGTTTTTGTTGTGTGCGATTGGAGAGTTGGGCCTTGTCTAGGGCTCGTCGAATTCTCATGCTATCAAGAAGAAAGACGAATTGGAGCGCGTGGCAAAATCTAATCGTTAGGGGAGTGAAAAACTATCTTTGGTTTCACTATCTTTGGTCTCGTTCTGACGAATAAAAAAGCGTTTTCAAAAATTTTTTGCACTTTGACATCACCGCGTTTGCACAGGCAATTTGCGTGATGACGCATACCTAAAGAATTTTGTTGTTGTGATTCATCACTTAGCGCGCGTGTTACAATCCAAGTGCACTTCTTTGCGATGCCATTATTCGGAAAGAAACAGAGCAAAGAAGGCCAGGAGAAAACCGAGCATCAGTTATGGCTGGTGCGTCTTTTCTAAACGACAGTAGGCGATCAAATCTCTTTCCTCGAAGGCGCGAGAAGCTCCGCAATCGACCGTCGATCTTTCGGAATGCGATCTCGTTCGAGTAAGTGACATAGCACGCAAAGTTGCAAGCTAAATCGTTCTAAGGTTCCCGAAGGACTTTTTTCGCTTTGCAAAGTTCAGAGAAAAGACGTAAGGGTGAAATTGAACCCGACTCATTGTTACGCTAGATTGTGAGCCTCTTATTAGACTCTGCGGCTTCACGCGAATCGTCTCGATTCGCTGAAAGGCGGCGGAATGTTGCAAGACCTCGAACTGCTAAAAGCTAATCGAATTCGACTATTTTTTAATTAATTAATTTGCAAATTTTGAATTTTTTATTAGGTGTTAGATTTGCATCAAAACGAATTAAAGTCTCTTCCCGATAGCATCGGTGCTCTCGTCTCGTTGGAAGAATTAGATTTGTCTCAAAACAAGCTGAAAGTTGTCCCATCAACGCTGGGAAAGCTTTCTCATTTGAGAATTTTACTGATTAAATGTACAGTTGCACTGAGCTAACTCAGGCGTCTTTCTATGTACTCTATTGAATCCTCTGGATTTGTAGCGAATTGCTTAAAAACTTTGCCTGGTGAAGTAGGCCAACTAAAGAGCTTGCAGACGCTGAATGTGAAGGACAATCCGCGACTGACTGCCGTGCCACCAGATCTGTGCAGGGTTCGTACACTGGAAAATTTGGTGGTCGATGTGGAAAACATGGCTTTTCCACCTAAAGGTCATTATTTTCACCAATCCCCACACAAGTCAGCATACTTTATTCTAGAAATTGTCGCTCAGGGATTAGAGAAGACGATGAAGTTTCTTTGCGACGGTGCCTCCTCTTATTCTAAACGAATATTTAGTTTGGATTTTTTGTCTAGTATGTGAAATTGAATACGTACCTCCCTCATCGGCGGGCGCAAAATCCTCGTCAGAAGATTCCCAAGGTGCGTTTCAAAAGAGGAACAAGACAAAGGCTTGGAATACAGTCTTTTCCGTGCAGGGAGCGTCCGATCAAGCGTTTTAGATAAATTACAGCAGGAAGACGACGTCGTTTCGGTGGGCATTCCTGAAGTAGTCCAGTCTTTAAAACTAAAATTGTTTTTTTAGAAATCCGTGCAGAAATTGGAGACTTTGAAAGTAGAGAGTGTGAAATCGTTGTATTTTTTTCGACAAGCTTCTTATTTATAGGAGCAAAAACGAAAAGAAGTGCTTGCCATTGAAGCTCAAGTATTGACCGATCAAGAGGAGAATGTTCGCCTGGCAGCACGCTTAGCTGAACAGCAGAGCAACCTACTGGAAAAAGTCGCCATGGTACAGTACTCACGAGAAGAGTAAAGCAGAACTGACCAATTGATCGATTGATACAGGAGAATCGTGGCGACGTTGAAGGAACGGCGCAACTCCAAACGGCTCATTTATCTCAGAAGCAGCAGTTGCTCAGAGCCGTCGAAGAGGGTGCTTCTCTCTATCTGATTTGTGGCCCTTTTTCGACCGACTTTGAATTAGATGACAGGGCTATGAGTCAGGCCGTGAAGAAGATTTTGCAGGAAAGAAATGTCGATTTGCTCTTGGCTGAAGTGGAAAGAGAACTGTAAGGCAAATCAAAGCGTTCTCCCTTGTCACGTTGATTCTGTACCTACCCAGAGTAAAGACGGAAATCTTTGTCCAGCAACAGCAGGTGGAATTGGACAAGAAACGAAAACAGGAAATACTAGGCAAGATAATAGCCATGTGATTGAAATTCTGCATTCGCTGCAACGTCAAACAATTGTAGAGGCGATGAAAGAAATGCTCGCCGATTCGAAGAAAGAAAAGCTCTTATCTCAAGCATACGAAAATAGCAAAGCCTTTGCCTTACAGCAAGTCCAAGCAAAGTGCGCGCACACTCACAAAATGATAGGCTCATCTTTTTTGCAACGACATTCTATTTTAGTGAAGATAAAGAGAGTCGTCGTATAGCCGACGTGCTTTTGGCTCAGGACAAATTGTTTCATGACCTTCTGTCGAACATAGCAGACGAAGAGGCGACTCAGGTGAAAGCATTTCAGGCGTTGCAACTGGAGAAGGACGCTCTGTACGTCAACATTACGAATCAGGTTTAGTGCACACCCAACGTTAATTTGACTATACGAGCTTCTCCTGTCAGATTGCTCTGCATCAGGCCGAACTTGCTCGTCTCAGCTTAGAGGAATCAAAAGAAAGGCGTAAAGCTGAGGTAAAAGGCTTCGCATGAAGAAGACACTCTTGCTTTAATTGTTAGTCAATGATTTTTCAGCAAGAACAAAAAGAGAAGTTGGCTCTAATTTACGAAGAGCAGCGAAGAAAGACGGCCGAAGAGATGGTGCTGTTGATGAAGCAGCAGGAACGACGAGCCTTGCAACTTCAGCAGAGACTTGTACGTACAATGTTTCCTTGGCTTCGAAACACGTTTTCATTTTTGATTCCACTTCGTATCAGCTTGAAATTGAGAACGAGAAAGAAGAGGGAGACAAGGACTATTGGATAGCTCAGTATCAGAAGCTGCTCTTGTCGAAGCCCAAGCTTCTTATTGACGCAGTACGCCAACGTTTTCACTCGCTTACCTTGCGAGATTTAATCGCTTTCGTTTCGCAGGAGAATACGTGCGATCCAGCTGTGAAAGCAATCTTGGATGACTGCGATGCCGGACACCATTTGGTGGAATTTGCTCGTCATAAAGTCACCATGGACGTTCTAAAGACGCTTTCGCTCGACGAACTGAAAAAAGCAAGTCTTTCAGTCGAAGTTACCTTTCTAATTGTCATTTTTTTGGCAGATTGGGGTCTATGAAACCGGCTTGCGTCAGCGTATAAAAGTTGCCGTGGAACAGTACGTTGCTGACGAAGACAGAGCGGCAGCTAAAGTCAAAGCAATTGAAGCTGGCCTGGAAGAAGGCCTAGATGACGTAAGAAGCCCAAAGAGGCATCTAATGGCCCCTTCTTATACATGTACGTTCCTAATATTAGCTGCTTCCTAAAGCACCGCAGCCAGGTCCTTCTGCTCCTACCCTTGAACCCGAGAAAGCGGTGAAACCGTCGGCGCCTCCTGACGACAACGAGGTTGTGCCCTCTGCACCGCCTCTGGATGCAACGGAGGAAAGCGGCTCTGCAATCGTATCGTTGCCGTCGCCGTCGCCTCCGCCGGCGTCAGCAGCAACGCAGTTGGCAACAGCTCAAGCCGAATGCGTCGTCTGTCTCAGCGAAAGGGTGGGCTGACCTGGGCCAGTAAGTTGGATGAATTGTGAGTCTTTTGTTGTCTTGCAGCCCAATGTCGTTTTGTTGAACTGTGGCCATGTCTGCTCGTGCGAGGAATGCTCCGCCAAGTTGAGCATCTGCCCCATTTGCAGAAGTCAAATTTTGCAGAAGATCAAATTGTACATGGTCTAAGTAAGAGATGTATTGGTCAGGTGTGTGTGTGTGTGCTCGCGAGCGCTTCCCTTAATGCACTTTTATATTTTATCTTTTATGGCCCTCTCTGTAGAAGTAGCATAAAGATGCCCGGCACAAAAAAGAAGGCGAATAAAGGCGCTGAATTCAAAAAAATCAGCTAATCTGCCTGATATAAATTATGAAATTATTTCTCAGGTTTGTCACAAAACGGAGTCTTTTCATTGTCGCACGCAAGTTTCACGTTGACAAGCGTGCACGGTGCCTCCTTGATGGTTACGTTGACAATATCAATGACCTGATAGTCAACATCATGTAACCCTGTTACACGATCGCGAGTCCGAGAAACCTTGAAAAAGAGATTGTAACTAGCATCGAGTTTGTCATAAATGAGTCAAACCAACCAACAAACCAACGAGCATTCCCTACTGTACCTTAGCTTGGTTATAGTACGTTCCATAGTCGCGTTTACGTTTCTTGTCGTCGTGGAAATGGCGAAACGTTTTGTATCCCGTTTCAATGCCTTTCGGTCGACTGACCTTGTTAATAAAGAAGACGACTTTACTAGGCAGAACTATCTAAGACTTTTGCCTCTGTTTGTTGGTTCGTTTGACTACTTTGGGACCTCTAATAACCTCGCGTTGATTAAAGAGCCTCTCTTTATCTCGAGTTCGTCTGCTTTCGTCGTGAACGTGCTTAAACGTCTGGTAACCAGTTGTAATATTTTTTGGTGACTGCACCTAAGCAATTAAAAGACGCGCCGTCTAATTCTCATGTCAAAACACTATTTTGACTGAGAAGCAGACTAGTACTCAATAATCTATTGCTCTTCATATTACTCTCTCTCTCTCCTCTCTAATACGCATACCGTATATCCAGCCTCAATCATTCGACGATAGAACTCATCGTCTTCCCTTCCCCATCCCCAAAACAAATTTGACAGCCCATTGCACTGAAATAGAGCGCAACGTATAAGAATCCCTGCACTACCTACGTACACTGCGTATACTTTTTCAAACTGCTCAGCAGTTAGAATCAATATTCCCCCAACAAACGTCTTGTAGTGATACTTTGGGTGTAGGTCAGGCGCGGCAACGTGAAAGGGCCCATTTTTTGGATAGGAATAGTCGAGAGCTGGATTGAGTGGCAATAGATCAACGTCGTGCATAGCCATGTAGTCACAGCCACGACGCGTGCTCAATAGAAAACCGACGTTGATAAGAGACGCTCTATTGAATCTGAAAAATTAATTACTAATTATTAAATAATTAAATAATTAACACTTTCTCGTGGCGTCACCTGTGCTTGTCAAATTGATTGATGACCCAGATTTGGTGGCGAATTTTCTGCTGATTTAAAAATCGGTGAATGTGAGGAACGAATTCGAGAAATTCCTCGAAACGATCGCGAATTGGAACTACGACGGCCAATTGATGCTCGTCTTTGTAGCGCGGCGGTGGTGGTGGCGTGTCGACTCTCTTTTTCGACTTCGCTTCGTTTTGGACGCAAGGGAGCGGCGATTGCACGACGCGGCCATCTCGATCCGTCATCAAGAAGCCTGACATCCAAAAAGTGACGCCAAACATGACGGTCGACGCGTATAGGAACACAAAGAGGACCGTTTTCTTTGCGAACATCGACTACTACCCTAATATATCATTAGCGGAGCCACGTGAGCGATCCACTACGGCGGCGCAGTGGTTTCTTTGCAAACCTGTCTTTCAGACTCTTTCTACGCCGACTTTAGAACTTTTCAAGTCGATTTAATGTTACGTGCATTGGACAACGCCCGAGAAGTGGGCGGCAATCATCTTTTTTCGGGAATGACCGCCTGGTTTTCGATTTCTTGCCGGCCTACTTGCGCCGAACGGTGGCAAGAGTGCGGCGGCGACTTCGCGACGACTCCCGACGAGGCGGCGTTTCTCTTTAGTGACGATGCGAACGCGTCGGACACGCTCGTTCTTCACCAGTCAGACGAGTACAGAAACAGGCACCTGATCATCTTCAAAACGGCTTGGATCGATCGCGTTTTCGAGGCAAACGATAAAAGGATGGCTAGCCCGGCCGAATACGTTCTCTGTCCCGAGTCTCATCGACGCATTGTCGACGCGTTAGTCTCAGCGCGAAAGAAGAGAGGAAGCACGTCGAACTCGGTAGAAATTCGTCAAGACAAAGCCCAGCCAAATGAGAGACAGAACGGGTTTGGTAGTAGTCGGATGACTGGAACTTGTAAGGATGACGAAATCAATTGCAGTGAAAAAATTGATCTAACAGATACAGATGTGACGCCAGTAATTATGCCGCCGCCGCCGCCGCCGCCGCCGCCGAAGCGTCGCAAAGTGTCGGAAAGAGACGAAGTCGTAGAAAATGATCTAAATACTGACAATGATTATCATAAAAGGAATGAATCAGAAAACGGCATTCTTAGAAATGCTGCCAATTTTTATGAAAAGCAAATCAAGTTTGGATTCCAGCAAGAGTGTCCTCACATTGATGACTTTGACCTAAATCGTTTAGAACTACTTGAGTTTATTCCGAGCGCAAAAAAGGATGGAATATGTGTGATTACACTAAAGACTGATTATGATTAGGTTAGCTAAAGTAGTCATACGACATACTGTATGCGTGTACTAAAAATTTCGCAGCTGTCACGTCACATTCGCGTGTTATAACGCGCGCGTTAGCCCATTCTTTGTCGTTCCATGGATTCGCCGTGCAAGCGTTCCTACTGGGTTCCCGACGAGGACTCGCTCCGTTGCTGTAAATGTAACGAAGAATTCACATTTCTAAAGCGACGTCATCACTGTCGCTTCTGCGGCCACGCCTTTCACGACGAATCCGTCTGCGGCGGCAGTTCGGCGCCCATTCTCAACTGCATTGGCGAGCGAATCTGCTATTATTGTGTCACAATTGCAAAGAACCACGACACACTCATCGACGGTAAACCGGATCTCAGTCGCAATCTCCAGTGGGAATCACGCTATCTAATCTAGGAGCGACGTTCGAGAGACGGTACGGGGAAAAAGGCAATAAAGTGGAACATTGCCAGGTGCGCGTCGTGCCTTATTTGGAGTCGTTCGCAATCAAATGGGATTCGGAGGAAACGGGCTATGACGACGCTTCCAGTGGTAAGTAAGGCGTCACAAGTCAATTTATCTAACTTTCGATATCTCGCCTTCCTCCTCAGAGGATTTTCTACTGTTGGACCAAGTTGTTCATATTGCGTCGTTTTGCCAGGAATCAACAGTCATGGGTAATTGCATGTGCACAGTTTTAAAATTTGTGTGCTTTCAACGTCTTCTCAGAGTCAAGAAAATTTATTATTCGACTGGAAACGTCGACATCGGCTACTCACAATCGCAATGACTCTCTGGTTTTGGAAACAAGAGATGATTGGTTGCACACCATGTGGAAAGATCAACTTGAAGCAGCCGTTTTTGTGGCAAAAGCATACGTTCGACTACGCAGGCTTCAGAAACACGACGCCGAAGCAGCATTATTTGAACAACAGCAAAAGAAGAAAGACGAGGTTCGACAAAAGTGGAAAAATCGCAAAGAAATAATACAGAAAAAGTACTATGGTTCTGTCGTTGGTTCAATAAAAAGTAAGTAGTCTTGAACAAGCTAAGTAGATTCGTTTATTAAGAATTTGGTACACTTATTTACATTCCATGGCATCTTCTAGTAAGCGTATCTATATCAAGCGCATGCGTGCATGAGAGACAATGGATTCTTTCTCGCGAAGCTTCTGGCTAGGATTGGGCGTCGGTTCAACGACGTTCGCTCTCGGAGGAGGCACTCTTGCAGCTTTAGTAGCTTTTGCGGGCCTCTATTTGGTGTCGGGAGGCTGGAAATTCTGGCGAATCGTCATCAAGACGTTACCGCGAGATCTCAGGTA
This sequence comes from Oscarella lobularis, assembly GCF_947507565.1. NCBI lineage: Eukaryota > Metazoa > Porifera > Homoscleromorpha > Homosclerophorida > Oscarellidae > Oscarella > Oscarella lobularis. The sequence goes on along the minus strand of NC_089178.1, from coordinate 2,550,937 downwards.
TCATAGAACGCATTGCACGAGCACGCTCTTTTGTAAAACGACTTTGTGCGCGCGCGCGCACACGTAGAGGAGCTTCGGTGCTCGTGAAAGTGAAGCGACACTTGGCGAAGATGAAAGCCGAGCGACTGGGCGTGCACCATTGGTTCGTCGATACGGTCGAAAAATACCCGAACAAGATCGCAATCGCGTGCGCCGACAGCAGCGAAAGGTGGACGTTTCGTCAATTGGACGACTACGCCAATCGCATCGCGCGCCTTTTCCGTTCGCTCGACTTTCATCCGGGCGACGTCGTTTGCATTTTCATGGAAAATACGCCGCAATATCCAGCGATCTATCTCGGTCTAGCGAAAATCGGCGTCGTCTCGTCGCTGATCAACTACAATCTCCGATCGGACTCGCTCGCTCACTGCATCGCCGCCTCGTCGCCCAAAGCCGTTATATTCACGTCATCACTCGCACGTCATGTGATCGAATTGAATATTCACGACATCCTGTTCTTTTGTCTCGACGGAAACGTGAGCGGAAGCGAGTCACTAGATGCGCGACTCGCCTCGCATGGTTCAGCGCCGCTTCCAATGATGCATAGTCCAGATCCTGAAGAGACTGTCGTCTATATTTTCACGTCGGGAACGACGGGTCTTCCGAAACCGGCACGCATTTCTCACAATCGTTTCTACTATTTTGGCAGTGGAATGGCTTTGTTGCAGCAGTTTCGTCACGACGATATTATCTATGCAACGTTGCCGATGTATCACTCAAACGGATCGTGCGTTCCTATGGGAGTCATGATTCAGCTTGGACTCACTTTGGTCGTGCGAAAGAAGTTTTCTGCTAGCAGATTTTGGGATGAGTGCTATGAGCAGAAATGCTCGGTATGGATAGTTGATTTGGTGGAGCCTTCTGCTGTGATTTATGATTCCTTAGGTTTTTCTTTACATTGGAGAAATCTGTCGCTTTCTTCTGGCCCAGCCATCAAAACCTGTCGAGAAGCAGCATCGCATTCGAAAATGCTTTGGCAACGGTCTTCAAAGGTCGCTTTGGGTTGAATTTCAACAGCGATTCAATATTCCAGAAGTGTGTGAATTCTACGGATCAACGGAAGGCAACGCGAGTTTGGTGAATTACACTGGAAAAGTAATGCGCAGGAGCCTAGAACTTATGATGTTGAACGGTAACAGGTTTGGGTTTTTAGGTCGGATCCATTGGTGCCACTTCGGCTATTGCACCGAATGTGCATCCCGTGTGCCTGATCAAGCGAGATGACGAAACGGGACAACCACTTCGTCACCCCAACGGCCTCTGCGTCATCTGTCCCCCAGGTGAACCTGGTGAATTAGTCGGCCTCATGAAAAACAACGATCCCTTGCGACGTTTCGACGGCTACATTGGCAAAAAAGAGCTGACGAATAAGAAGATCGTTCACGACGTTCAAAAGAAAGGCGACTCGTGGTTTCTCTCGGGCGACGTGCTCGTTCAAGACGAAGAGGCCTTCTTCTACTTCGTCGATCGCACCGGCGACACTTTTCGTTGGCGCGGCGAAAACGTCTCCACATCCGAAGTGGAGACGACAATCAGCAAATTGCTCGGAAAGCGCGACGTCGCCGTCTACGGAGTGGACGTCGCGGGCACCGAAGGCAAAGCGGGTATGGCGCTCATAGCAACCGATCGCGGCGACGTCGACCTCGATCAGTTGAATCGCGATTTGGAGACGGCGTTGCCCGGCTACGCGCGACCGATGTTCTTGCGTCTGAGGCCGACGGTCGAGTTCACGGGCACGTTCAAATTGAAGAAGACGGATCTGAAACGCGAGGGCTACGACGTGAATAAGATCAAGGATTCGCTTTTCTATTTCAATTTGACGTCAAGAGCGTACGAGATTCTGACGCATGACGTCTATGAACGGATTCAGGCGAAGCAAGTGCGGTTTTGAGGCTAAGGCGGGAAAGATGACGTCAGACACCCTACTATTTTCTTTATAGCACCGCACGGACGTATTTTTGAAGAGGAGATCGCCCTAACACGAGGGACTGTACTAGCTTGTGTAACTTCACACATGTCTCAGTAATAGTGTATGGCAAGGAAAAAGAACAGGTTTAACTGCTAACTTGTCTCAATCTAGCGCATGCGTGCGGAAGTCATGATTTTCTCCCTAGGTTTCTGGCTCGGATTGGGCGTCGGTTCAACGATATTCATTGTTGGAGGCGGCGCTCTTGCAGCTTTAGCCGTCTTTGCTGGTATCTATTTGGCGCTTGGAGGCTTGAAGTTCTGGCGAATTGTCGCCAAAACAATGCCGCGAGATCGCAAGTAAGACACCCAAGCATGCAGACGAACGTACTCGTAAATAAACGTACATAGACGAGCCTCAATCATCAAGAAGGTCATGCAACGCTTGGGGAAGATGAAAGCCGAACGACTGGGCGTGCACCATTGGTTTGTCGAAACGGTCGAAAAATACCCGAACAAGATCGCAATCGCGTGCGCCGACAGCGACGAAAGGTGGACGTTTCGTCAACTGGACGACTACGCCAATCGCATCGCGCGCCTTTTCCGTTCGCTCGACTTTCATCCGGGCGACGTCGTTTGCATCTTCATGGAAAATTTCCCCCAATATCCAGCGATCTATCTCGGTCTAGCGAAAATTGGCGTCATCTCGTCGCTAATCAACTACAATCTCCGATCGGACTCGCTCGCTCACTGCATTGCCGCCTCGTCGCCCAAAGCCGTTATATTCACGTCATCACTCGCACGTCATCACTCGCACGTCATGTAATCGAATTGAATATTCACGACATCCTGTTCTTTTGTCTCGACGGAAACGTGAGCGGAAGCGAGTCACTGGATGCGCGACTCGCCTCGCATGGTTTGGCGCCGCTTCCGCAGATGCGCAGTCCAGATCTCTCTGAAACTCTTCTTTACATTTTCACGTCGGGAACGACGGGTCTTCCGAAACCGGCGCGCGTTTCTCACGCTCGCTTCACCTATATTGCTTCTTCAATGGGTATGTTGCAGCAGTTTCGTCACGATGATGTTCTCTATGCGACCTTGCCGATGTATCACACGAACGGGGCGATGTTGCCTATTGGAAATATGATTCTGTTTGGACTCACTTTGGTCATACGAAAAAAGTTCTCCGCCAGTCGATTTTGGGATGATTGCATTCAGCACAATTGTTCGGTATGTATTTGTTTTCTTTGATGGATTACTCTGCTTTTGATTTTTTGCTAGTTATTTATTTACATTGGAGAAATTTGTCGCTTTCTTTTGGCGCAGCCGTCAAAACCTAGCGACAGGCAGCATGGAATTCGAACGTGTTTTGGCAACGGTCTTCAAAGGTCGCTCTGGGTTGAGTTTCAACAACGGTTCAATATTCCTAAAGTGTGTGAATTCTATGGATCAACAGAGGGAAACGCAGCCGTAGTGAACGACGTCGGAAAAGCAAGAAAGCATACATGTAATATTGTATAATAATCTCTTTTATGTGGATTTTTTAGGTTGGGTCTGTTGGTTATGCCCCCGTTATTGGATCGTCCTCCTATCCTCTGTGTCTGATCAAGCGAGACGAAGAAATGGGACAACCACTTCGTCGTACCAATGGCCTCTGCGTTATCTGTCGCCCAGGTGAGCCCGGTGAAATGGTCGGTCTCGTGAAACACAACAATCCCTTGCGACGTTTTGACGGCTATATCGGCAACAAAGAGCTGACAGATAAGAAGATCATTCACGACGTTCAACAGAAAGGCGACTCGTGGTTTCTCTCGGGCGACACGCTTGTCCAAGACGAAGAGGGCTATTTCTACTTCATTGATCGCACCGGCGACACTTTTCGCTGGCGCGGCGAAAACGTCTCAACATCCGAAGTGGAGACGACAATCAGCAAATTGCTCAGAAAGCGCGACGTCGCCGTCTACGGAGTGACGGTTGCGGGCGTCGAAGGCAAAGCGGGTATGGCACTCATAGCAACCGATCGCGGTGATGTCGACCTCGATCGATTGAATTGTGACTTGGAGACGGCGTTGCCCAGCTACGCGCGACCGATGTTCTTGCGTCTGAGACCGACGGTCGAGTTCACGGGCACGTTCAAATTGAAGAAGGCGGATCTGAAACGCGAGGGCTACGACGTGAATAAGATCAAGGATTCGCTTTTCTACTTCAATTCAAGGTCGAAAGCGTACGAGGCTCTGACGCATGACGTCTACGAAGGAATACAGGCGGGACAGGTACGTTTTTGAGTGGTCGCTGAGAAAACCTGCTTCTTACTTTTTTAACTGCCCTGCTTGTAGTTTTGATGAGATGTTTGTGCCACATGTGTAGGAGACAATTGATTGCAGTATTCAATTAACTGGATATTCATAGTACAGTAGTACTCTTTCTCATTAGACATTTTCTGCAAGAGGGAATTATCAGGCGATATTAGAAAAAAAAAGCAGATGAACTGCATAAGAACGTCAACTCTGCCGGATGCGAACCATACCGAGAGCTGAGCAGGAAGGAGGCACACAGAACTCACACGCGAGCACGCCCTCCCTCCCTTCGACGTCTTATACTCGAACTAAACTAAACTTTCTTATAGACTACAAAACGCTTGCAATGTCGCAAGAATCACGGCAACGCTTCCCAGTCCGACGACGGCAAGCAGAACACTAGCAGTCCAATGAATCGACGTCGTCGACGACACAATCGTCGGGACGGGTTTGCGAAAATGATCGACAATCGTATCCCATCCGCGCGGCTGCGCGTCAATCCATCGACCGAGACGACCGCGGAAAACGTCGTCGGTCCACGCACCCAGTCGTTCGACGACCGCTTCCTGATTCGTCTGACGACACTGTACGGCGACGGCGCCGACGTAGGCGAACAGGGCCATGACGCGACCCCAGACGACGCCCGAGCGAAAGAGATCGGTGACGACGACGGCGAATTGTTCGCGCTTCACGTCGCCCGTGCACATGTCGTCGTAGCTGACGACGTAGCGATATTCGACTTCGTCGGCGAGCGCGCAGATCTTTGCGAAGAGCGGCGATGCGACGATCGTCGCCTCGAGCGCGTACGGACGCGCGTCGAGGCACTCGCGTTCGAGTCGATGCGCGATGTAGGTGCGCATCAGTTCGCCGCCGCGTTTCGCTGTCGTCGTCGTCGTCGTCGTCGATTTGTCGTTCATTTGCGGCGAGCGGAGACGATGACGACGATCGTTTGCATTGATAATGGTGCGATTGCACGGTAGTACGAGTCGTCGAACCGGAATTCTGACACCACGCCGGTTTCTTGAAGTTATGTGGGGGCGTTCCTAAAAACTGCAGGTGGGGTCTATACGGGGGGATAGCGCTTGTCCGCAGCGAATCCCCGACTGTGAAATTGTGAGCGTCGTTGGATATGGCGTCCGTTCCAGGCTTGAAAGGCATCGTCAATAAACGTTAGTGTTTATTCGTGCGTTTTCGCATTCATTCGATCTCGTTGGGCAGGTATTTTGGAAGACGTGATAGGCGCCGTGACGAAAGACAAAGACTGGGTGGTAAAAAAGAGACGCAAAGCCTTCTTTCGTACCCTATTCGTACTCGTACAAGGTTCTCGTCGTCGATCACGAAAGCATGCGCATCATATCGGCTTGTTGTCGAATGCAAGACATCATGGGCCGCGGAGTCACACGTAATCGCAATGAGAAACGGTAGTTCGCGACAAAAAAGACCAACGATTTTAGTCGTCGAAGACATATCCAAATCGCGCGAACCACTGCGTGCTTTCGAGGCCATTTACTTGCTGTCTCCCAAAGACGAGGTACAATAACATTAGACTATTGCACTGCTGTCCTCCCAAAAGAGATTCTCAAGGGATATTCTTCTCTTTATAACCCCCGAATAAATTTTTGACTAATTAAACAATTATATTTGTTTGGCCATTTGTGCTAAATTACTCAGGTGACTATCACACCAAGATAGCTGCTAGAACAGGTTTTTACCTCACCTTTGTCTAATTCCTTTTCTTCTTAGTCTATTCAGGGCCTTATGGATGATTTCAAAGACTTGTCTAATCCTCAATATAAGGCAGCTCATGTTTTCTTTACCGAATGTAGGCAAAATGACCTGCCAGTCGCCTTCGTATCAGTTGTTTTTTGTAGCTCTCCCCGAGGCTCTCTTTCACAAACTTGCAAAGAGTGAAACGCCAAAAGGCAACGTCTTTCTTTTAGTCTCTTTCTCAGGACAGTTAATACGTAGCTCTCTTATTCTTATTCTTAGTTATGAAGACGTTAAAGGAAATGGGCATTGCATTCCTTCCTGCTGAGCAACTGGTAAGAATGTAGAACGCAAGGTCATATTTACATTAGTGAAAATTTTTTTGTTTGCCGAAGGCATTTTCTCTCGATCGTCCGGACGTGTTTAAAACATTCTTTACTCCTGACAGAGTTCAGGGACGCAGTCAAAAATTGGAAGTACGATAGAATCCTCCCGAAAAGAAGAGGCTATCTCACAGTACGTCTAGACAATTGCAGAACAGATTGCAACGTTGTGTTCCACGTTGGGAGAGTATCCATCTGTGCGATACAGACAGTAAGAAAATATTGCCTAGAGAGAGAGAGCTTTGCTTTTTTTTCTTTATACAAGCTGCGTACATCGCAATGCATGAGACAATTTCTATTCGTAGCGAATTTCCGCGCATGGGAGAGCTGGCCGAGATGGTGCAACGTCATTTGAATCGATACAAGCTGGACAATCAATCGCTTGGCAGTGAACCAGGAATGAAAAAATCGCAGTTGATTATACTCGACCGGTGAGAACTGTATAAGCGAGCAGAGAATGCGTTGGACGTCTCGTTTTATTTAGTGGATTCGATCCCGTATCGCCAATTTTGCACGAGTTGACTCTGCAAGCCATGGCCTATGATCTCCTCAACGTCAAGAACGACGTCTTCAAGTAGGGATGATGTGATAAGAACACTTGATCAGCTAATCCGCGTTTGACACACAAGGTACGAATTTACGTCCAGCAACGACGAGCTTGCCAGCAAGGAAGTGATTTTAGACGGTGATTCCTTGTAAAATTGTTGTGGCGGTGTGATCTGACTTTTTTGCTTAGAAACGGACGATCTCTGGGTCACTTTGAGGCATTTGCACATTGCTGATGTGATGAAGTGAGTTGGTAAAAGACTTGGGCTGTTCTCATCCAAAAATTGTAGGAAAGTGTCAAACGAAATGAAAACATTTCTTCAGGAAAAGAAAGTGACTAAACGCGGTGCCGACTCTAACGTGAGCCTTCGTGAACTGTCTAAAATGATGAAGAGGATTCCCCAATATCAGAAAGAATTGAGCAAGGTATTGAACAAAGAAAAAGGAGTTGCTAGTTGCAACGCTTATCTTGTTAATAGTATCAACTGCACATGCACTTGGCTGAATCTTGCTGGCAAAAGTACAAGGATCAGATTGACGAGCTGTGCAAAGTGGAACAGGTAGGTCTGCACTAAAAAAATAAGTAGGCCACACTGTATAACTGTGTAAGATTAGCCGTAGAATCTCTTTGGCTTTGATATGTACTGAGCGTGTGTTAACAGGATTTGGCAATGGGATCTGACAGTCAGGGAGAGAAGGTGAAAGATGCAATGAAACTGATCATTCCCATTCTGCTGAAGCCAGAAATCAAAGTCGAAGACAAACTTCGCATTCTTCTCCTGTTTATACTGAACAGGAACGGTGAGCAGAATTCTACATGGCAATTCCTCTTCTTTTTATGCCGCCAATGCAGGAATAAGTGACGAAAATCTGCAAAAATTGGTCAAACACGCGCAGATTCCTCACGACGAAATAGCGACGATTCTCAACATGCAACATCTTGGCGTTCCCGTTGTAGTTGAGGTATATTGCGAGCCGCCACTAATCAGCATGCATCAGCATCTCCTTTTTCCGCTCTCAAGGAAAAGAAAAAGAAGACAGGGCCTGAGCGCAGAGAGCGTCCCGGGTTGGAGACGTACAGCGTCTCTCGTTGGATACCCGTCATCAAGGACATTATGGAGGTACTGTAGGCCGTTTGCTATTTGCGCGTTCACTGAAGAAATGTATTACAGGACTGCGTCGAAGGAAAATTGAAGGACAAGGTTTATCCTTTCGTCTCTGGCACAGCAGCAACTCAGCAACACGACGTTGGTGAGTAAGATTTTGCATTTTAAAAAATTCCATTCTAGCTTGTGAATTAGGAGGATCTGGAGAGCCGACGAGCGCTCGTTGGAATTGGCGAAAGGAGCCGGAAAAGGCCCAGGTGATTGCCTCCTCTGTTACGGAGGGACTCCAAACGTTTTATCCGTCCTGTTTTTAGGGGCCTCGCTCCGGTGGAGGACCGCGCCTCATTATCTTTATCGTCGGCGGAGTGACCTACTCGGAAGTGAGATGCGCGTACGAGGTGACCAAAGCCCAGACCAAGGAAAAATGGGAAGTGATCGTAGGTAAGAAACGCGTATTCTAGCTAGTCAAAAAAGCTCAATCTCCATGGCAACACAACAAGGGTCCAATGGCTTTCTGACGCCAAACGATTATCTCAAGGGGCTGAAGAATTTAGACAAGAAGGAATAACACGAGAAGGAAAATCGATCGCTACTAAAGATTCTATAACATGTTGCGTCGACGTTATACATAGATGGGTACACGTAGAAAGAACAGTCAAGTCAATCAAACAAAGAGAAGAGAGTTCAATGCAAAAAAATCATCGAACGGAACGTGCGACTAGACGGTCTTACGATCCGTCAAGACTCTCACAATCGACCCGATTCCGCCTTTGGCCAAGACCTGAGAGAAAAAAAACCCGAGCTCCTCCTATTTACGAGGAAAGAGGGAAGAGGCGTGTCTCGCCTTTTCGTGCCATTGAAGGAGAACAGCGCTGCTCTTCTCCGACGGTTCGCTAAAACCTCGATAGATGTATTTCATGAGAACGTCGATCTGTTCGTTATCGAGCGAGGCGACGGCCTTTTCCATTTCGCTGCTTTTGTACAGCGTCAGAACGCGCATGACGATCTGAAACGCCTGATCCTGCGCCCCGATCGCGATTGAAACGAAGAAAAACGAGTAAACCGAGACGATACCTTCAGTTTTTGGTCCTTCGATGCCGTAACGGGACTGTGCAGAGCCGCTTTCAATGCTTCGACGTTGTTCTTCGTAGGTTCAGTTAAGGAAATTTCCCTAGTATCTGCATTGGGAGAAAAAGGGGAGCGGATATGTTCTGATGTGGCCTTCCACTTCGGATTCGCGTTGTGACAAGAGCGACGCGTCGTCGCTGCTTTCTACGCCGTCGGTCTCATCGCGAAAGTTCTCTTCGTCGAGCTCGTCGACGTCCACGCGACGAAATTTCGTCGAACCCGATGCTTTGCTCATATTTTCCTTACAGGCGAGCGTGCGCAATTGATTGACGCATGCGTACTTTGTCTCTTCGGACCCTCTTCGTGTGCCATGTTCGCGCGGTTCGCGCTGGTCGTTTCGTACCTAGTCATTCTACTCGTTTCGTTCCTAGTCATTCAGACGAAATCTCAGTTAACGCGCCTGAAGACGCGACTGATTACGCGAATTCGGTAAAGCCACGGCCGGGCAGCATGAGGAAAAATCTAGAAGTTTTTAATGTTTCTCTTCGCTTTCGCAGACGACGAACCGTGCATTCGGAGAAGAACAACGCTTCGAGGTAGTCACCGTAGACTTCTTCAACTCCGGGCGTGGTCCCGAACGCAAGCCGCCGCAGCGTGACGCGCTAGCCACGTCAAAGCTTTAGTTTCCCCCTTTTAGTTTCCTTTTATTTACTTTTGCCGTCTTGAAACGACAATCGCGCCCTTTCTTTTATCTGACTGAGGCCCCTTTCGGTCCGATTCGGGACACTTGGTCGCCATTTTGAGTCTGCGCACAAAACTCAAAATGGAGGCTATTTCACGCTACTGCGAGAAATAACGCCTTGCTTGAGCGGCAATTTTTTTGTTTTGCTGCAATGACATAATCGAGCAGATCGAGTGAATGCTTAAAGGGACACAGACCTTACAAACAGTCAGGGTTCTTCTTCTGCCCACGGTGGAGTCCACGGTGGTCGAGCGCAACCACCACTCGACCACCACTCGACCACTACTATTTATCCTTATGTAGCTATTAGCGAAGCTGTTTTTCCCCTCCTTCTCATTATCTAATGTAAAGACACGCCCCTACCTTCTCATTATCTAATGTGAATTGGCAGTGTCGCTATGGCATTTGTGTGTGTATTTAGACGTGAAAACGGTGCAGTGATGACGACCGCTGACGCAGTTCCTGATGGCAACGCCACGAACGGCACTACTTCGACTGACTCTGCTGCCGGAATTGGTTAGCTGAGGTTGTCATTTAGGGCTATACGGTTTATATATTCGCATTTAGATGAAGAGAAGTCTTGCAGCTTCATTCCCCTTCAAATTAAAGAGAGAATGTACTTTCTCTCTAAAAGTACATTGGAACGCGTGCACAAATGGCTGGATCTTCAGACGGATTCAACGGCACCACAAACGCATAGAGTTCTAATAGTAAATGGAATGATAAAAACAGGTACATCTCTCTGTTGTCGGAATTATGAACTTTCTGACGTAGTACATATGTACATGTAGGAAAGACGACATTTGTTGATGATATTTTGCCGTCCCTTGTTCGTCAGCGCTTTAGCGGCGCTTTGATTTGGTACGTCGATTGTCAAAGCCAGCTTGATGAGTCCTCAACGAGCAAATTCTTGTACTCACTCGTTTCGGCCATGCGTGACTTCATGATCGAGTCAAAGATCCCTGATCTAGATGTCAATTCACTTGTCGACAAGTATTTGGAATCCAACCCGGCAGAACGTCCGTTCTCTTACTACATCAATTGCCTTCGTTCCGGCGTTAAGGCGTTGTCAGAGAACAGGCGCCTTTTTGTCATACTCGACGAAGTTCAAAGGTGGTTTCGATGGGACCACACTCTTCCGGAGCGGGAAAGTGTATCTCTTCACAATCTTTTCAAGGGGTTTGTGCTCAGTCGCAATACTCCCACCGCCCATTTCATCCTTACGGGTTCAGCGATGGGATGCGCGTGGAATCATATCACGCGGTGTGCACCGAACGGCCTCATGCTTTCCAACGCGTTTACGTTGAATCTTCCCGGAAGCGTTAGCGACGAAATGTATGAAGCTGTTGCCGATAATCTTAAGAGCAAGTACCCAATGAACATAGTTGCCAACATTGCTCCTCATTGCGACAACAACCACGCTCTACTGACGTTTTTGGTCGGCGTGACGGATACTCAAGAGGAGCAGCCCGAACTCTGTACCAACTTGGAAGCGGCCAGAAATTTTTGTTATGAGCAGATCTCCGAAAAAATAGTCAAAGAAATGTGGCAGGACGATCAGCACGTTCTTCGAAGTTTGCGCCCACCGGAAAGAAAGCTTTTTCACCGTCTTGTATCAGCTTCAGGGCTGAGTGAAGGGGATTTCAAATGTGAAGCTTTTGGAGGATGGCGGCGACATTTGAAGCCGTTCTGCAAGGTTATTGCAGTCCCTGGGAAAGCGGAAAGGCATTATTGTCTTCAGTCTGTTCCGTTTCGAGCTTTCGTGCACCATTTCATTGGCAAAAATGGCATTTTGGTGAATGAACCTTTGAATGAAACTTTGCAAAGAGACATTGCTTTCTCTCAATTCGTTGAGACGTCACTGGGCTTTGGAGAGCTTTGTGTCGCTCATTGCGAGGATAGACTTGAAGCATCACCCAAATTGAAGGAATTTGCGCAGAAAGGAATCCAACATCTTGTGGGACGATTGCGTGAGAAGCAGATCTCGGTTAAAGCCCTCAAGTCTCACGAGTTCGTCACGATCCTTATGGAATTGGAGCACGTGAAGTACCCTCTTCTGCGCACTAATCCGCTGACGGAAAAGATGCAAATGTTCGACGCGCTTCTTCTCGTACTGTCGTCCCTTAGGAATTCCATCGCCCACCGCCTTATAGAAGAAAGGGTCAAGTTGATAAAAGTTATGGGCTTATGCCCATTTGATTTCTGGGAGGCGTTACCGTATCTGCGACCACCTACAATTTAGATTGTCCTGGTAAGTTGAATGGGAGTAAGTGCTGAATTGCTTGACGTGTACTTGTAGATTCCCTTCTGTGAGTAATGATCGAAGTGCGCGCAGCGACGCCGACGGCCACAGCGGGATTTTGCGTGCGTCAGGTTGTGTTTATTACGCATGCATTATCTCTTTTTGACTCTTACTTCCTTGACTTCGAATAAAATGGACCTTGTGCACATTAGATAAAGCCATACTACGTAGTCAACTGAATGCGGTCTCATTTTGACTGCTGGCAATCTGTTTAGAGTAGGCACATTGACTTTTTCTTTTTCTAAGTACAGCATTTTGTTTTAGAGTGCAATGAGGGGCGCAAAAGGATGGACACTTCTTGTTCGGTCTTGTGGCAGCATAGATAGTGGCAGCTGTGTCGCTCACCTTTTAGCGTGCTCTAAAATGTGTCTTTCAAGAACTCTTTCGAGAGTTTGCTTCCTTGCTATGCGAACACGGTGCTTGCCGTTGCACAAACCACGACGGCTGAGCTTGACGAAGAGTCTACTCGAGCCGACAAGCCAAGAGAGAGACGTTGGGCAGCCTGTACACTCTACTCATCCTCATCTCTTGAAGCGAGGAGAAAGTACGCGGTTGAATTGCGGACTATGCACGATTCGTTTTATTTTTTAGTTAGTCCGGGTGCTACCGCTGCACAATTCAGAGAGAGAAGGCATCGTCTGATGAAGTAATTGGGTGCAGGATGACTGACTATTGCAAAGACGTTCTCGGATAGCAAATTATCCCAAACTCATCCTGGAACGACTGGGAAAAATCACGTTGCAATTGTTCCATCTGCAACAACACAGTATCTGAGTCAGGACGTTCCGTAAGAATTGATTGATCTTCCGAGAGAACAACTTTTTTTCCTTACATACACGTATTTCAGATACACGTTTAGACAGAACACGGACTTTCTGTACCTCACCGGATTTCATAACCCAGATGCTATTCTATTGCTTGGTAAATAGATTTGGCTTCACAAACACTTCTTACTATACAGTCCTTTTCTCGTCAAAGTTTCAGACTCTGCTAAAGGCTTGCCTGATCACAAGGCTGTCTTGTTCGTGCAGCCTCAAGATTCTCAATGGTATTTCGGAGGCTATTCTCTTATTATGTATTTGTGTAGGTAGACTTGATGTAGGGAATTGTGGAATGGCCCACGATGCAGAGCCGACGACGCTGTTCTAATATTTGGAATGGATGAGGTTAGCCACGTAAAAACATGGTCACTATGTATAACTGAACCTACACCCGTAGGCTTATTCTATTGATGAGTTACCTAGTTATTTTAGGAAAAGGCAAGAATATATTTTAAAAGATAGTTGATCAAATTTAATTGTCTTCTTTTAGTTGTGACAATTCTTGTTCCGTCTGGTTTGATCAATCGTTGCAGACAAATCATCTCGATTTTTATGAATTAATTAATGAAAAATTGCTACTTTCGAACGAAAGGAGCATTAAAAGTAGTAGCGCTTGCGTCAACTTGTAAACTAATAATTAAATTAATAAATTTTAGACTTGTTTTCTCTTCGTCATCACGTTCACGACGTAAGAGTTATAAAAACGTCCGACGAAATCGAACTCATGACCAAATCGGCATCGATAGCATCAGAAGCATTTATAGAGGCAACGAAGTATACTGCTGTCATTTGATCTCTATATTTCATATGAAATAGACAATTCGGCACGGGCGTTCCGACATGAGCGAGCTAGAGATAGGAGCCAAGTTTGAATACGAATGCAAACGAAGAGGAGCCGAACGAGTCGCTTATCCGCCCGTCGTAGCGGCAGGAAATCGGGCCAACATTCTCCACTATCTAACCAAAACGGGCATCGTTTGGTAGAGAAACGTCGCTCATTAGCAGCGTTTTCTTATTCGTTCTAATTATTTATTCAAGTGATGGTGAATTGGTCCTAATGGACGCCGGATGCGAATTCCATGGATACGCAAGTGACATCACGCGAACGTGGCCTATCAACGGAGCGTTCAGCAAATTGCAGAGAGAAATATACGAAGCTGTTCTAATGACCCGAGACGCTTGCATTCAGGCAAGAGCTACTTCAGGCTATAGAGAAAGATAGTGGTATCCACTTGTTTATATTTTTGCAGCTGGTTAAGCCTGGGGCTTCGCTCAATGCTATTCATCACTCTGCTGAGATGATTATTGGTCGTGCTCTACAAGGTGCGTCATGGTTTAGTCTAAGGAGGACACATTGCTGCTCTCTCATCTGAAAAACGCAGTCTATGGGAACTCTGTTTTTGTTTTGTAGATCTTGGTGTGATCAAGAAGGAATTCGGTGACGTCCGGCTAAGAAACGTACGTGCAGTGAGGAATTTGTATCTTCAATGCAGTTTCTTTTTGCAGGAAGTATCGCGCTTCTTTCCCCATCACGTCGGCCATTACTTGGGCATGGATACCCACGACACGCCGCAAGTGTCACGCAACGCGACGTTGCAACCAGGAATGGTCGTCACCATCGAGCCGGGTCTCTATTTCTCAAACAAATTGGCAAACATGCCGGATAGGTTCTCGCAGCATATTTTATTCCGAAGCAAACTAGTTCGTTTTCTTATAAAGATATAAGGGGATTGGGATTCGAATAGAAGACGATGTCTTGGTCACCGAATCAGGACACAAAGTGTTGACGGAGAGAGTTCCTTCAGATCCAACGCGATTGGAAGAAATGCTGTCATCTAGACCTACGTCGTAGGATTTATTATGTTGACTACTCTGAGGCCGGTAATAGCCAAGTCTAGTCCACTCAATAAAGCGTTTTGCTTCACCGAGAGGCAATCTAGCACGTCGTCTCGTTCTTCATCTCCCAACTGACGAACCGTGCTTAGTAGGGACGCGAGAAACAAATTGCTTCCTATAAGGTATTGGCCTGCAATAAATAGGTTAGACGTCTTTTATGTGTTGCATGCGCTTTTCTTCTCACTTCTCGTTACTTTCAGGGTATTGAGAGTCTCTTTTGTTGGAGTGTTTTCTTTTAGGTGTTCTGCTAGCTGGCGTTCGAATGCACCGGCTCCTTTCACCAGCTGGGGTTTTCGAATCAGGTTGAAGAAGTTGAAAACTATAGATTCGACGTCAGATATGTGCTCGGTGATATGCTCATTTACCCACTCGCTTGGTGTGCTACTATTTCCAATTCTTCCATTGCTGTATCATCAGGAGCACAAAGAATAATAGTAGAAACTGGAAGGGGCGTTGCAGCGGATGATACCAGATGAAGAAAACTAGGTAAACATAATGTCACTTGCGTCTTGCAAGACACTTATGTGATGTACGTTGTACGTACCTTTTGGATTGTCGTTCGAGGTAAACAAGATCTTCTAATTGGCCAAGGGAACGGCTCTCGATTGGTAAGTCTGTCGTTTTGATCAGTTCAGCGTTACAGATGTTTCTGACTGCCCCAATGTGTTGACCAGATACACGATGAAATGTAAGGATGCCCTATCAAAACATTGAGAATCTATCTGCCTTTTGAGGCCCCATCTATAAAGTAGTGCCCAGACCTTTTTCTGGAGATGGAGTTTCATTTTGGGATGGACGCACTTCTGGCAGAACAGCACGTCGATTCCTAGTCGCTCCAACTCGTCAGCCAGATCCAATAGATGCCTCACAACAGTATCTTCACTCAGCTGTTCAACGGTCAGGTCCCCACTCACCCATTCTGGTGTCAAGTGAAAAAAATAGTAAGAGATAATTTTGCTGACGAGTCTTCTGTACCTTCTATGTCTCCTGCAAGCGATGTGCTAAACAATGCCACGCTGAGGTTCAATCCGGCTCTTTTTTTACGCCTCACAGCGGTAAAAATGTCTTGGTTTTGCAGAGGAACTTGAAGCACAACTCCAGGAAAATACTCTGACGACTCTGACGTCGCGCCAACAAGAGGAACAATCCTAATACGTTCAAGTGGACTATAGTGACTCAAGTTGCCAGGCAGGGTAGCAAGAAACGCCTGTTGCAGATAAGGGCGACTCAAAAAATCTATCCGGCTAGCCAAAAAGAAGACACACCTTGAGGATCAGAACAGCCAGCATTTCCCTATCCTTGGACAAAAGCCTACAAACAGGCTTGGTATTCAGTATGGCTTTAGCAATAGACAACATCATCTTTGAGTTGCCAAGGTCAAGTTGGACGACCCACTGACGATCGTCACGACGAAAAAGGTCGAGAACGTCAGCTCTGATTTGCTCCAGTATCACAACTAGAGCATGCCGTGCTAAGTCGCTCTGCAGACCTTTTGCCAGAAGACTACGAAACGAGATACTGCTTATGAGCGAAATCTTAGGCATTCGCGTGTTCGTTTATTGCCTGGAGCTAAATGCCGCCACGAATAAGCCACCGTCGTGGAAATTGTCCAAGTGAGCTGAAACACCTGCTTTTATCATTTTCAGAAACGGTGATTCTTCTGCAGGTAGTAGACTAAACAAGCGCCTGCTGCTGCTAGTGAACTCTACGTGAATTCCTTTTCCTGTGGCAATAGTCTGAATTCTGTCGCACAAAGAGTGTCAAGGCAGCTTTACGGAATTTGAGGCTTCACCTGCCATTTGGGCCCCTGCAAGAAGTGAACATGCTTGCATACTCGGTCAAAATGGGTATGGAACTCCTCGGCGACGTCATACGAAGAAAAAAAGCGAGAAGACGTCGATTCTTCGAATCATAACGTGCTTTAGAGACACTGCAAGTCCGGCATGGCCGACTTCGAAGACGAAGAAGTGCCCCGAGTAAAGAAATACGAGCGCGGCGACAAGCTCAAAGACACGAGCGTAAAGAGAAAACACCTAGACGAAATTTCGAACTCTCTGCAACGCTCCTTCGCCTCTCTAGCGGATCTGGGATCGAAAGCTGCGAGGTCACTTGATCAGATCGGAAGCGAAACGAGAGAGAGCAGCCGAAAGATCAGCAAAATTGGAAACCTTTTTAGAAGACGAGCCAGGGTGAAGAGAAAACGCTCCTTCTTTTTTTTATCGACGTCGAGTGTATGTTTGTAGCTTTCTCGAACCCGAAGGCTTGGAAAGAACGCACAAATTCAGCCAGAAGGCAATCGTTGAATCGGTCGACGCGACGACCGCTCGGAAGGTCGCACGCGCGAAAAAAATCGAATCATTAATTTTTTTATTATTAAAGTTTTTAGCATTTTGAATTGAAATTGGACAAACTTGGTCCGTACAAGATGAGTTACACGAGAAACGGTCGGCATCTATTGATCGGCGGAAAAAAAGGTCACGTGGCAACAATGGATTGGATGGAAAAGCGACTTGGCGCCGAATTTCAAGTTCAGGAAACAGTCAAAGACGTCAAGTCAGAAAAACGCAAATTGACTAACATTTATTTATTTATTTATTTATTTAAGATATCTTCACAATGAAACTATGTTTGCTGTGGCTCAGAAGAAATACGTTCACATTTATGACAACACGGGTGTCGAGTTGCATTGTCTTCGTCGACAGCGGCACGTTCACATGCTCGACTTTCTTCCTTATCATTTTCTTCTCGTGACGGCGGTGAGATTCAAAAGCAAGGAGGGGTGCGACTCGCTTGATTTTTGGGCATATCTCAGAGTGAAGACGGTTGGCTGCGATACCAGGACACATCGACGGGAACGTTGGTCGTTCAGTACAAAACGAAGAAGGGAAGATCGGATAGCATGGTACACAATCCCTACAATGCTATCACACTTCTTGGTCAACATAATGGTAATCAATAATAGCATCTTTGTTGCACCATGCGAATCTTTTCTTCAGGTGTTGTCAGTATGTGGAGTCCAAATTCAGGAGCTCCGCTTGTGAAGATGTTGTGTCATCGGGGTCCTGTCAAATCGATAGCTGTGGACAAAGAAGGCCGGTATGTATGTTTTCTCCAGAGCAAATGATTCGTTGTAACGCTATGTTTGCTTGCAGGTATCTGGCCTCGTCGGGCTTAGATGGTTCGATGAAGGTGTGGGACGTACGAACGTATAAGCTGTTGTACCAGTATCAAAGACAACGTCCGGCGCAGTGCCTTCATTTTAGCCAGAGAGGTCTCCTTGCAGCGGGAAACGGACATGATGTAAACGTGAGTGTGGCGTCTCCGTAGTCCCGGTTGCTTCTAAGATGGCTCTGCGCAGGTGTGGAAAGATGTGTATAGGGAAAAACAAAAGATGCCGTACATGAGTCATCACTTGACTCATTCCGCTGTTGAGCAGTTTGAATTCTGCCCTTTTGAAGACGTACTTGGAGTTGGACACGGCTTGGGTTTTGTCAGTCTCTTGATTCCAGGTGCTTTGGGTTGAAGACGTCACTGTTCTAAGTTTTCGAACGAGTGTTTAGGAGCTGGAGAACCGAATTATGATGCCTTGGAGCTGAATCCGCATCAGACTAAGAAGCAGAGACAAGAAGCAGAAGTCAAGGGATTGCTGGAGAAAGTATATGTCGACTGGACAATAATAATTACCAATGACGGCACCGTCCTGTTTTGTAGATTCAACCGGACCTGATCTCTTTAGATCCATTTCAGATTGTGAAAGTAAATAAAAAGGGAGCTAAGGATGAAGAGGTGCGTGTTATTGACTCTGATCAGCACAGTGAGAGGTAGACTAGCTACGTTTTTCAGGTGGAAGAAAAGGAGGATCGTTTTCATCCTCGCTATCGCAAGAAAGGAAGAAGCGGAACGCGTAAAGTGTACGAACGAAAGCAAGGAATGATTCTAGAGAGTAAACGGGTACGGTTTGTTGGCGTCAAATTTTTTAACTTTTGCAACCAATGAGTTTTCACAGAAAAAACGTCAAGAGGAGGTACGAGAAAGACAAAAGGAGAGCAGAAAGCAAACTATTGAAAAACGCAGAGTCATTGCATCAGCCTTGGATCGATTTACTTAATTTAATTAATTAAATCAGAGCCGAGGGTCCGGGTGTACATGTGTACTGCTGTACCCTGTGGCCCTGTACCCTCGGCTATTGATCATGTTTTCCCTCTCTTTCAAAGGCTTTTCGCGAAATCGTTTCGTAGCAAACGTTTGCCGTGCATCCACGTCGTCGCGTCCACGACCGCGCGTTCCCGCCAGTGCTTCGGTAGTGGTAGTGGGCGGCGGCGCCATCGGAACGTCAACTCTGTACCATTTGACGAAACTCGGCGTTCGCGACGTCATTCTGCTCGAACGAAACGAACTGACGTCGGGAACGACGCATCACAGCGCCGGACTTCACTGGCGTCTCCGTCCGAACGACGTCGACGTCCAGTTGCTGGCGAGAACTCGCGAATTGGTCGCCACGGGCGAACTCGAACGCGAATCGGGTGGCCTGTCGACCGGTTGGATTCAAAGCGGGGGCCTCTTTATCGCGTCCAACAACGAACGGCTAAACGAATACAAGAGACTCATGACGGTTCGCAAAAAGCGTCGCCGAGTTCTCTGGTCATTCGATTCTCTTCTATGTAGCTCGGGAAGCATTTCGGTATCGAGTCCTACGTTCTGAGTCCGACGGAGACGGACGATTTGTATCCGCTGTTGAAAACGAGCGACGTTTGTGGAACGCTCTTTAGTCCAGGTGACGGATCAATTGATCCGTCGAGTCTGACAAACTCGCTGGCTCGAGCGGCAGTGAGAAAAGGAGCAAAGGTATAATTGATTAATTAAATTTATTAAATAATTGTTCGAGATCGACTAATTACTGTAGGTTTTTGAGCATTGTCCTGTGACTGGTGTCAACGTCGGAGAGGACGATTTAGGTATAAAACGGGTGACAGGCATCAAGACCGAATTTGGTGACATTTCGACTCCGTGTGTCGTCAATTGTTGCGGCGTTTGGGCGTCGAAATTGGGCGCCATGGCCGGCGTTGCCGTTCCCCTATTGGCCATGCATCACGCCTACGTTGTGACGCAGAAAATAGACGGCGTTAAGGGAAAGCCAAATGTTCGCGATCACGACGCGTCCGTCTATCTTCGAGTTCAAGGAGAAGCACTCTTCGTCGGCGGATACGAAAACAGTCCAAAATTTTGGGACAACGTATTGTCATGGACCTAGACAAAACGAATTTTTGTGACTGGCTTTTTTAGGTTCAAGACGATTTTGCTTTTAGCCTTTTCGACTTGGACTGGAACGTGTTTGAGCAGAATATCAACGGTGCAATCAATCGGCTTCCCACTATTGGAAAGACACCTGTTCAGTCAACCGTATGTGGACCAGGTAAAAAGAAAGGAAGTGTACATTGAACGGATGTCATAATCATCTTTTAGAATCTTTCACAGCTGACCATAAGCCGCTGATGGGCGAATCGCCCGAAGTGAGAGGATTCTACTTGAATTGCGGCTACAATTCGGCGGGCATTATGAACAGCGGCGGGTGCGGCGAACAAATGGCTGAGTGGATTGTTCACGGAACTCCATCGCTCGATATGTTTGGCTATGACATCAGGTACGGTAGTCTGAACATTATATGATTGTTTTTATTTATTTTTCAGGCGCTTTCACTCGTCCGTCAAGAAGGATCGGACGTGGCTAAAAGAGACGAGTCACGAGGCGTATGCAAAAAATTATTCGGTTGTTTTCCCGAAGGATCAGCCATTAGCTGGAAGGAGAATGAGAAAGGATCCTTTCTATGAGGTCCTCAGATAACCTACTACAGTATTAGTTGAACCTACCAATTTTATTACGGTAGATACTACTGGATGCTGGATGCGTTTATCAGGAGAAACACGGATGGGAGAGACCAGGCTGGTTTGCTGACCCAAGTCTCACGAAGGGACGAAGCACAGAGGTAAATACGTGATTGATTTATGTCCAAAAATGACCGAATTCCTTACAGGTAAAACCCTATGATTACTATGGCTCTTATGGAAACGACAGCAACGACGATTACGCCTATAGAGATCTTCTTGAAAAAGACTACACGTTTGATTTTCCACTCTGTCATGACCAAGTAAGCACTGTTAGGAGTCGAGCCATTGTTTGGCATTTGGATATAGATAGGAAGAGAAAGCCTTGCCTGTCGGGAGAGAGCAGCCGTTTTCAATATGTCATCATTTGGAAAATTCTTTCTTATTGGGCCTGACGCGGAGAGGGCAGCCGATTGGCTTTGTACGAACAACGTCAGAAAGAGTCCCGGTACGTTTTGGTAGGATTAGTACTCGTAATCTATTTACATCATGATGTTGCAGGAAGCAGCATATACACGTGCATGTTGAATGAAAGGGGTGGCGTAGAGAGTGATCTAGTCTATCACGTTCTTAGCAGTTCATTGTCATCCGACGAGTTGCAGCCTCAGTTTGAAGGTAAACCCTGCAGGCAGCGCAGAACCTTTGTTTGACCGTGACGTTTTATATTAGGAAAAGGTTTTTACATCACATCGCCGGGAATTTCAGGCGAACACGATTACAATCACATAAAGCGAGTGATTGAAGAGTGTCAATATGACTGCAAACTATTGGACTACTCAGACAAGTTTGGCGTTCTGAGTGTTCAAGGTCCAAAAAGGTAAACCAATGTATCATCACACGTACATTGTACCTGTTTCTATTTTCTCTGTATTTAGTATTGACATTCTTCAACAGTTGACTTCCACCAGCCTGCTCAATGCGGATTTTCCCTTCGGGTCTCACCAACCCATTTTCGTTGCTGGCCATCTCGTACGCGCCGTTCGACTTACGTTCGTTGGCGAATTAGGATGGGAATTGCACGTGCCCTTCTCATCCTGTGTGTCCGTCTACGAAGCTATAATGAAAGTTGGCAACAAGTACGGTATTGTCAACGCCGGCTATCGAGCTCTCGATTCACTGAGTATCGAGAAAGGATATCGGCACTGGCACGAAGACCTTCGGTCAGATGATAATCCTCTTGAAGCTGGGCTTGGTTTTGTTTGCAAATTGAAGACCGATATTCCTTTTCTTGGTCGTGAGGTGCTTGAGAACCTAAACGGACTTAGAAAGCGTCTGTGCTGCTTTACACTCGACGAGTAAGTTGAAAGGAAGGAAGACGTATCTCATGAGGCAATTCTGCTTATATTTTAGCCACGTGGCTTTGCACGGTTTGGAGGTGATTTGGCGGAACGGCGTCTGCGTGGGGTACCTACGTCGATCCGACTATGCATACTATTTGGAAAAGAGCGTCGGATTCGGCTACGTTCGGAATCCGGAAAGCAGCGAAGCCGTCTCAAACGAATTCCTGTCGAGTGGCCAATATCAAATTGAAAGTATGGGTAATTTACATCCGGCGACAATTCACTTGAAAGCGCCGTTTGATGCAGCTAATAAGCGCATTAAAGGCAAGTACGACAGTGCTGCACGATAGAATAAAATATACATGTATGTATCAGTGTGACGACTGGAATACATGTGTACGACGGATATGACGTCAAGGGAAATTAACCCCCGTGACCTCGCGTCCCCCACGATTGTGTCGCGCAACTTGTTCGTTCCCCGGATTCCCCAAACGTAACTCCCAAGCGAGCGGATGACAAGCACGGCTGCAGATCGACGACAATGAAGAAAAAGCGCTTTAAGTTCGAAGTGTCGTTGACCCTCTACGAACTGAACGCCGTGCCCTTCGTCAACGGCTTCGTTTTCGCCAAGTTGAAGCTGAAAAGCGGCGGATCGTTTATGGAAGAATCGAAACGGTATCCCCCAGCCTCTTCCCCGAAGCGAGAGCTCGATCGAAGAGGTCTCCTCGTGCGTTTCGCAGGTGCAGCGTCTCCGATCATCGCGTTCGCTGGGATCAATCGTTCACTTTCAACTGCCACATGGTGGCGTCGGCGAATGAGGGCGTTCTCAATCCGTGCTTGTGTCGTGTGTCGCTGCGAAAGGTAC